>NC_044977.1:81725808-81938586 GCF_008728515.1 Papio anubis
CACTTCAGGAGCCCGAGGCAGGCAGATCATTTGAAGTCAGGAGTTCGAGACCAGCCTGATCAACATGGTGAAACCCTGTCTCTACTAAAAATACAAAAATTAGCCAGGCATGGTGGCACATGCCTGTAATCCCAGCTACTCAGGAGGCTGAGGCAGGAGAATCGCTTGAACCCGGGAGGCAGAGGTTGCAGTGAGCCAGGATTGCACCACTGCACTCCAGCCTGGGCAATAGAACAAGGCTCTGTCTCAAAAACAAACAAACAAACCAAAAAACTGGACGTGACACACACAAGTAGCAAAGCCAGCAGCAATTGTTTATTAAGCACAGCATTATACTCTCCAAGAGGGCAGAGTGGGCTGACCTCTGCGAGATGAGATCAGCATCAGTTTGCTGTGCTTGTGGTCTTCTTATGTGTTTTTTCCCTTTCTTTTCCCAAGGCTGCCTAATCTCTAGCTAGTGTCTGCCTTTTGATTGATAGGTGTGTTGCTTACTTTGGCCCTTGTGCACTTCCACGTCGACTCCATTCCATGACCTCAAGTACATGCATGATATGCAGTCCATATGCATGAGCTTTAATGAGCTGATTATCATACGGGGTCACGTTAAAGATACTTTTTCTCTCTAATGTGCATGCCCATCTCTGAGGAGCTGCCCTTTACTGGCTTGGTCAGGATCTTGCCAGCCATGGGGTCTCTTTACTCAGTTTTTTATTTTACTTTTGTTTTGGCTGCTTAACTTCTGCTTCTTATCTTGCTTCTTGCTCACTCACCCCTTCACCTTGCTTCTGCTTTCGATCATTCCGCCCTTTATCCAACCTCCAATTCCTTCTGCTGTTCTCCTACCTCAAAAGTGTGCTTCCCTGGTTGTCAATACTCCGTGCATATTGTAAACATCGTTTTCGGAAGAATTAAATGCTGTCCCTACAACACCACTGGGAGAGGACACCTAGAAGCTCAGTCCATTCTCTCCTAGACTTCCCACTATGTACCTTTTTCTTCTACTGATGTTAATCTGTAACCTTTTGCTATAGTAAACTGTAACCATGAGTACTACAGTTTCTTCCTGTTTGTTCTAGAGGCAAAGTCTCACTGTCACCCAGGCTAGAGTATAGTGGTTCCATCATAGCTCACTGCAGCCTCGAACTCCTGGGCCCAAACAATCCCTCCACTGCATCCTCCCAAGGAGCTAGCACTACAGGCACACATCACCACACTGGGCTAATTTTTACATCTTTTTTGGTACAGACAGGGTCTTGCTATGTTGTCTAGGTTGGTCTCAAACTCCTGGCCTCAAGTGATCCTCACACCTCAGCCTCCCAAAGCATTGGAATTATAGGCATGAGCCACTGCGCCTGGCTCAGTATAACAGTTTCTAAGTTCTGTGAGTCTTCCTAGCAAATCACCGGACCTGAGATTGATCCTAGAGAACCTCTGACGCACTCAAATAAGTTCTGAAGATTAGCTAACAATATTGCAGCAGTGTTAATGTCTTGGTTTCATAATTGTACCTTAGAAGAAGCTGAGTGAAGGATATACAAGAACTTTTTGCAGCTTTCTGAAAGTCTAAAGTTATTTCAAAATAAAAAGTTAAAAACAAAGATCAAGGAAACAAGTGTGATCATTTTTAGTGCTGGATGTTAGGTACTTTTGTACAAGTTTGAAATATCTTGTAATTTTAAAAGGCTCTTTAAGCTACAGAATTCAAGAGTTCAGTGCAACAAATCACAATGATCACATCCAAAACATACAGAACAGGGTCAGCTTCAAAGTAGATGAGAAAACAATTTAAACATGGAGAGTTTCTTAAAAAGCCTTGCTCCAAGAGCCCCTGAGCAAGGCTTTCTTCACTGGGCACTTCCTGCAATCCAAGCCTTTCTCTATGGCAGAGAGTAACTAAGTCATTCCCATAGCATAAATCCTTGACAGAGATGAGTCCAGTTGGAAGTAAGAACTTTCACCTCCAAACAGTGGGGCCAAGACCACCTTCCCTGAAACCACTGCCCACAGCAATGGGGACTGCCAGGATTCTGAGCCCCACAGCTCCAGAAGGACCTGCTAGGTAATAAGTTGCAAAGCTTGGGCCACAGGTCCTGCCTCTTCCTGCAGACACAAGCTAGACATTACCTTGGCGATATGATGGGGTGCTGTGAGGCTCCTTACGGAGCAAATACCTTGCATCACAGCGGGGCCAAGGCCCAGAAAGGGAGTACACCTGCTCAGGGTCAAAATAGCTCAGAAGTCCTGCCAGAACAGGAGCCTTGATCTCCTACTGGTCCCCTGATTTCTTTCCCAATCTTACACAAATGTGTTACGTAATCTACTTATTGTGCAAACCTAAACAAGGTGACATCCCTTCCCTGAGCTTGTTTCCTTACCTGCAAAATGAGGAGCCGCATCTGACTTTCCAGGGTGGTTATGCAGGGAGGGAACCTCTAAGCCTCTCATTCCTCTCACTAAGACCCAGCTCCCATCTGGATCCCACACACTACAGATGGATGCGCCACAAATATTTTTCCAGGGAATGTCAGGGGATGCTAAGCATAAGACAAGCCATATTTTAGAGCAGAAACATGGGAAGAGAGGAAAAACATACACCTTACAGAGCAATCCTTTCACATGAGGACCATCTGAGGGGAGCCTATTAAGCTCGTGTGATATTAACAGCTTGAGTCCCTGAAGGGCACACAGTGAAAGATCAGTGAAGACCAGGATATCACTTTGGAAACACTGCTGGGGTACACAGCTTTTTGGTACAAGTAGTGTCAAAGGAATCCCTGGCTTTGAGAAGGAAGGGTTCCAACCTCCCAGCAGTCCTCCCAGAGCAGCCCCAGCAACTGGCACAGAGGTCACACCCATGCAGGAAGAGAGGGAGGAGGGAGGGGAGCTCTGCACTCCGGGACAGGCGGAGTGCTGGCCAAGCAGGGCTCTCCGCTCCTGTGTTCCAGCCCCTCTGTGGGAGGAGAGAAGGGCAGGACCACAAGCCTGTGAGAGGCTGTGGCCTACAGCCGGGGAGAGGCCAGCCCGGCCTACAGTGCAGACACAGGACAGAGGGGAGCCAGGTGAGCCAGGCTTTCGGGTGGGGAGGGACTGGGAGACCCCAGAGGACAGAGTCGCCCCCGTGATGACCCTGTCTGCAGCTCCGAGAGACCCTGAGCAAGGCTTTCTTCACTGGGCACCTCCTGCAAACCAGGCCCTGCACTAAGTGTTAGGGTCACAGCGGGACAGTGACAAAGATCCTGGCCCTCTTGCAGTTTCTGTGTTACTAGTAGGGAGATGGAAGTAAACAAAAAACATATGACATTAGTAAATGATCTCAAATGTCAGAAGAGGGTAAGTGAAAAGAGAAAAAGGAGAGCAGAGTGAGGAGGACAGGGAATGCTGGGGGAGGTGGCTTGGTTTTAAAGACGGTGGCCTCTTTAAGGTTAAACGAGGTTCAATGCAAACAGCCCTGGTGACATTTGAAGAAAGGGTGTTCTGGGCAGAGGGAGCTACCCCGGCAAAAGCTGGCAGTGGCAGGGAGGGCTGGAGCATTCAGAACAGCAAGGAGGTAGTGGCAACAGAGCAAGGAAAAGAGGTGAGGCAGGAAGAGAGGAGCCACACTAGGTGCGCTTGCAGGACTCCAGGGGGCAGAGGATGGAGCCCTTACCAGCACCCCCACAGCCCTGCTAGGGGTATTGGTTTGAAAGCCTGCGTATGAATTTCACTTGCTACATGTGGCTGCATGATCTTATAAAGTCTCCTCCCTTTCCAAGGCCCACCACATCCTCCCCATAAAATGGTAATAACTGCAGTGCATCTGTCAGGTTGAGGTCAGGAAGGAAGGGCAATCAAAAGCATGGCAGACTGCAGGAAAGATTTACAGCATGCCTGCTGCAAGCTAGGAAATGTAGAGCTGGCCTCCCAGGCCTTGTGGGAGGAACATGTAAGCAAATAAGAACTTGTCCCTAACCCTAGAGCACTCCGGGGACCAGGGAGCTGAACCTTGTTCGGAGAGAACAGCAGGGGCAAAGGGTAGGAAGAGAGTGAGTGGAGGCCAGGGATGATGTGGCAGTTAGTTGACATAGGAGAGAGGCGAGTGGAGTGGGAGGTGGGTAAACACAGCAAGGACTCCGTTCCACTAACAGTGGGCCCCAAGGAGCAGATTCCAAGCAGGAGAGGAAAACAATGTGATCTGCAGTTCAAGAGTTCACCTGGCAGCTGGGAGAACAGATAAAAGGGACACTGAGGCCAAGTAAGAGATGACAGTGGCCTGGATGCTAGCCAAAGAGATAGCAAGGAGCAGATGGACTCAAGAGACTTGTGAAATAGGATGAACTGCACCTTATGGTTCCCTCACTGTGGAGGAATAGGGGCTTCTCAGAGGCCAAGCATTTGCCATGGAGGAGACAGGGCCCAACCTGGGTGTGAAAGACACTCAGGGGTTCTAGGGGAACACTTCACAGTCAGGGAGCAGGTTTCCTCCTTTCAGTTCCACAATACACCTGCAGGGCTCATAGAAATGGGGCTGAATGATCCTAGAACTTATGAGCAGCTGAATGAGACCAAGGTGCCCTCAGTAATCCTCCACAGTGGAGCTGTAGTATGGACAAGGCATGTGCTTTGTGGTCAGACCCCATCCAACTCCTGGCCGTCTCCAGCTGTGTGGCTAGGGGCCACTCAGCCTCTCCAGGATTATTTTCTTCAGGTGTAACCTTCACTGACTTTTTTGTGAAGATTTCCCTAGGCAACTCATGTAACACGAACTGCAGTGGATAGAGCCCAATCTTTGGGGTCAGGCCCTGTTCAATCTTATTTAACAAGTATTGAACAGACATGTACCGAGCAATGACTGCATACCATGCCTACCATGCACATAGTGCCTGGTCCACAGCCAGCATCCACAGGGAGAGTGTGGAGGTGGAGTGGGATTCAGGTACTTAGGGATGTCTTTCTTCTACCAACCAGCCCTGGCTGACACCCAGCCCTAGGCAGTTCCTCTTGCACACAGGTTCTTTGCACTGACCAACACTGAGAGCAGACCCTCGGAGCAGCCGGGTCGGAAGTGTTTCACCTCAGTCACCAGACAGATCCAGGATAGGATGGGCAGCCCAGTGCACCGAGTGTCATTGGGGGATACCTGGAGCAGGCAAATGCACCCCGACATGGAGAGCGAGAGGTATATGCAGTCCTTTGACGTGGAACGGCTCACCAACATCCTTGATGGAGGTGCCCAGAACACTGCTCTCCGGAGGAAAGTTGGTAAGGGGAAGCTGGGGAATAGGACATCTGCTTTATGCCCCATGCTTCTCTTGTAAGAAGAATCTCCTTCATTAGCAGTCCTGCTTTCAAATAACAAACTTTGCCTTGAAATTCCACTGTTAGAGATTCATTCCTTTGAACTGTAAAGACAATCTTCACATGTCAATATTGCCTGAGCCCACCTGGGGGATAGAAGAGTCCTAGGCAGCAGAAGACCTGGATTCTGGTCCTAAAATTCTGCCACTGCATAGCTTTGTAACCTTGGGCAATTCACTTTCCCACCTTGGTCCTCAGTTTTGTCATCTGTAAAATAACAATAATGTCTGACTTCCTTTCCAGATCCATGAAGCAAGTGGGTAAGAAGATTTGAAGGTGCCAGAAACCTCACCCAGGTCCCTAAGCCCTCTATTCTCTGTCTCTGCAGAGAGCATCATCCACAGTTACCCAGAGTTTAGCCGTAAGGACAATTATTTCATGACCCAGAATGAGCGTTATAAGGCTGCCATGCGGAGGGCATTCCACATCCGGTTGATAGCACAGCGCCTGGGTTGGTTGGAAGATGGTCGTGAATTAGGCTATGCTTACAGGTGCTCACTCCTGGGGCAGCCCCACTAGAGAGGGATCCACCTGGGATCACCTGGAAACCCCCCAGCCCCATGAGCCATTTCCCCCAACAAAGGGAAGACTTGTTGGGAAACCAGGATGCCAGGTGCCCTTTATCTCCTGTACTCTGCTCAGGCAGGGGGTACCTGGGCCCCCGTCTCCAATAGGCCACTCAACTATAGCATCTCTCCCCAACAGAGCCCTTTCTGGAGATGTGGCTTTAAATATACACAGAGTCTTCCTGAAAGCCCTCAGGAGCCTGGGCTCAGAGGAACAGATTGCCAAATGGGACCCACTCTGCAAAAATATCCAGATCATCGCAACGTATGCACAGACAGAGCTGGGACATGGTGAGCCAGGGCTGCTGCATGTGGTGTTTAGGTTGTGCACTGCAAAACTCCAGAGGGTCCATTTACATCTCGGTAGTCACAGGTTCATATGCTTCGAGGGACATATGTTTAATATGAAAACATTCCAGCAGATGGCAGTCAAGGGTCTTGAGGAAGGGATGCTGCCTTCTAATTTGCACATATTGTGTGAGCTCCCAGTGGGGCAAGTCATTCCTTCTGGAAACATCAGCAGCCATCCCTTGTCACAGACTGGCTATAGGGGACTGTGTGATCCCCACACGGCCCACAAATGAAAGGGGAGAACTGCCTGCACGTACAGCTGGGAGCTGAGCCACACTCGGTACCGCACTGATGCCTAAGAGTTCAGGCCCACCTAGAAGCAGCTTCCCAGGTAAGAACCCCACCTTGGGCCAATTCTAACATCCCTCCTTGATCCTAAGGGACATATCTTCAGGGCCTGGAGACTGAAGCCACCTATGACGCAGCCACCCAGGAGTTTGTGATACACAGCCCCACGCTGACTGCCACCAAATGGTGGCCTGGAGACTGTGAGTATCCATCCAACCCCCTTCCTTATCTCTCCCCAGATAGAAATATTGGAGGGCAGAGTAGCACTGGCTTTGAGGTTCAACAGACCTCAGATTGATTTTCTGTTCTAGGCTGCTGACCTTGGGCAAGTCAGTTCACCTCCCTGAGCCTCAAGTTCTCACTCTGTAAAATAGGTGGGATGTTAAACATTTCATTAGTGAGTGGCTGGAAAGTCCCCAAAGGAACTTTGAAATAGAGGAGACAATCCATGAGAGACAAGGCCTCACACTCACACACACACACAAACACACACACACTTGGTCTAGTCCCAGGCACTCCTCACATCTCCTCTCACCTCCTGAGTTATTGGTAGAGCTTGCCGCCAGCCAGAGCACAGGCCCTGTGATGAGACAGTGGAAAGAGCACGCCTGTCTGCCCCTGCTGCAGACACCCAGAAAGGCTCACACCCACCACCAGCCCCCATCAAGCCACCAACACCGTACCTCCCGCTGTGGCCACCAGGTGGCGGCCACATCAAGTGTCCCTGAGGCTCGGTGATTTACCAAGCCCCAAGGAGGGATTTCCCCTTCCTCAAACTTGAGAATTTCACCTCCCAGGACACATCTGTGGCACTTGGGGACCCACACCTTGTGTGGAAAAAATTAAAACAAATATGCTGAGTCCAACTAAAGCAGGAGAGTGACAGAGATGAGAGACACACAGACAGACGAAGACAGAGGCAGAGACCAGAGACATAATAGAGAGACATGAGCCAGGTGCGGTGGCCCATGCCTGTAATCCCAGCGCTTGGGGAGGCCGAGGTGAATGGATCACGTGAGGTCAGGAGTTTGAGACCAGCCTGACCAATATGGTGAAACCTCATCTCTACTAAAAATACAAAAATTAGCCGTGTGTGGTGGCGGGTGTCTGTAGTCCCACCTACTCGGGGGGCTGAAACAGGAGAATTGCTTGAACCTGGGAGGCGGAGGTTGCAGTGAGCTGAGTTCACACCATTGAACTCCAGCCTGGCGAAAGAGCAAGACTCTGTCTCAAAAAAGAGAGAGAGAGAGATGAGAGAGTGACGAGAGAAAGAGAGATAGAAAATAAATGACTACTGTCAAAAATGAAGACAAAAGAAACCACCCTTTAAGATCAGATAGACCAGGGTACAGATGAATCCTAGCTCTGCCCCTCCAGGCCAGTGACCTTCAGTGCGTCACTCTACTCTCTGAGCCTGTTTCCTTATCTGGAAAATGGGACTCATCATCCTCTCTCCCCTGCGAGAACTGGAAAGCCTCTATCACAGGATCTAGCGCCGCCTGGATTTTGATAAACGATAATTATCTGTATTCATTGTTATAAGGTTGATGACAGAGTAATTCATTAATAGTTGGGGGGTGGGGGGCAAAAAAAAAGCTGAATCATTTCACAGTGCCTTTGCCAAGTCACTGCTAAGTTTGCTTGGTTCTTTCGGGGCAATCCCCCCTCTCTTTGATCAATGACTTTTCAGGGCCCCAGAGGTACCCATCCAAAACCCCAGCCCCAGGAGTCTGGGTTGGGAAAAGCAATGCGCAGGTCTTCCTGTGACGGGCCTCTCCTCTCTCTGCCCTCAGTGGGACGGTCAGCCACCCATGCCCTGGTCCAGGCCCAGCTGGTCTGCTCAGGAGCCCGGCGGGGCATGCACGCTTTTATTGTGCCAATCCGGAGTCTTCGGGACCATACCCCACTGCCAGGTGAGCCCATAATGCTCCCTCAAGGACCCCACCAGGAGGAGAGCCCAGGTGGCCTCCCTGACCTGGGGCCCCAGAGGGCCACAGGAGTAGCTAAGACATGCCTCCCTTGGGCAGAGAGGGGTCCAGCTGGACAGACTTGGTGCTAACTGGTGAGGTGAACTTGAGCAAGATTTAGCATCTGTCTGACCTCAGCTTGTTCACCTGCAAAATAGGTACAATAACCCCAGGGTCACAGGCTGCTGTGACTTGGAATGTGTGTGTGATACCTGCCACATAACAAGCAGTCTCTCAACTGATAGGTGTCCTCATCTCCATCTCCTTCAAGGAATCATCGTTGGGGACATCGGGCCCAAGATGGACTTTGATCAAATGGACAACGGCTTCCTGCAGCTGAACTATGTGCGGGTCCCCAGGGAGAACATGCTGAGTCGCTTTGCACAGGTTACAGGTCTGGGGAGGACGGGGACTTGTACTTCCCGGAGAGGGGACCTGCACTTTGTGCAGGCTGGGTCTGGGTCCTCCATAGAGCTGAGTTTGGGCCACATAACCTCCTCCCCCAAGAGAGGCTCTGATGTCCCACAGACTGGGGTGAACCCTGCTTAGGAGCAGTATGATCTTGGACACAGAGCCTCCGACTTCTCATGCAGAAATGCTCGTCACATAGGCTGACGGAGCAGTCGTGGGGTGGAGCGGCAGCCTCAGGAGAGGATAGAGCTGAGGTGACCTGCGTAATATTTACCCACGGTGAGGCCTGACACAGCCAGTCGCCCAGCAGATACCAGCCAGAATGCCAGCAGAAGTTCTGGCGGTCCCAACTCTGCCAGGCATCACCCCTTTAGTTATGGGTTGTGGGGCGGTCTGGGGTGTCCCAGGAGAGGCGCTGTGAAGCAGGGCACTTGGGGAAATGGCCTGGTATTTTAACATTCCAACCCCAGATGCGCCAGTTGAGGGGAGAAGCACCCTCCCTGTGTGGAGCCCCACAGCTCTGGGGAAGCAGGGGCATCCTGGGGAGCCTTGGCTCAGACCTTGTGCCCGTCCTTGTTCCACACAGGTCTTGCCAGATGGCACATACATCAAACTCGGGACAGCACAGAGCAACTACCTTCCCATGGTGGTGGTGCGGGTGGAGCTGCTGTTAGGGGAGGTCCTCCCTACACTGCAGAAGGCCTGTGTCATCGCCACGCGCTACTCGGTCATCCGCCGCCAATCCCAGCTCCGGCCCAGGCAAGGGATGCCCAGTGACTGACTACCACAGATATGCTGCCTCTTGGTCCCACAGTGCCTCCCCCGACACTCTTCTGCCAGAGCCAGAGCGCTGGGAGCAGGCACTGCCACCCACCACACACACACACACACACACACACACACACATACATACACACAATCTACACAGGCCTGGCCCCATCTGGGCATGTCAGAGAGGTCTCTCTGGCTCCCTCTAACAGGGCTGACCAGTTGGCCTAACCTGCATCCTCAGTGCCTGCCCCCTCGGGCTCTGTGTGATCGTGCCTTTGGCCCTGTAGCACCAGGTCTGTCTGACTCTGTGTCTGTCCGAGTCCGGCTGTGTTCTGTGTGGCTGTGAGGGGTTGGACGGGTCTGGGTCAGTCAGTTGCCAGCTGCGTCAGACTGTGGCTGGCTGAGTTGATTCTGTCAGGCTGAGCCTAGCAAAATCCAATGTCGTATCGATTGTGTGTGGCTGAACTCGTTCTGTCCAGCTGTGCTGTCAGCATCTGACTGGTATGTCTATGTCTGGATCCCTTTTGTTGTAATTGGTTGTGTTGCTACCACTCCCTCCACCCCACAGCACAGAACAGCAAGGGCTGACTGAACTCAGCTCGGCCATTTCACTTCATCCCTCAGCTTCCTCAGCTACAAAATGGGTGTGGCAGAAGCGGCCTTTCAGGGTGGTGTGGAGGGTGAAATGCAGTAAGGTGCATTAGGCCCTCAGCCCAGGATCCTTTCCTCTGGCAAGCTCACAGCGCCCTCGCCTGGCCTGGGCTTCGGAGTCCGGGCTGCGAGAGTTCTCTGCAGGAGAGGGCCACTGGGAAGAAGGGGCTTCTGCTGCTATCCTGCCCGAGGCCCATTTATCTGGGCTGCAGAAGTGTCCCTAGGGTGGTCATGAGAAAGATGCGCCAGGTGAGCAGCTGCTGTCCAGAGAGGAGGCTTCTTGTAATCACACCCTCTTTCAATCCAGTTACTGTGAGCTGGTAAGTGCTGGACATAGTCTCAGGCACTGAGGACATAGCAGTGGATAAGGCAGGCACAGTCCCTTCCTTGGGGTTCCATTGAACCCGAGTTTACATTCTAAGAGTTATTGTTTAGGCTTGATGTATTCCTCAGCACGCAGCAAGTGCACACGGGCAGTGGAGTCACAGGTTCAAATCATCACGGGTGCACGGCCACAACTCTTCACCTGAAATCTTGGGACCAGGCACGTTGGAATCTCAGAACTTTTCAGGTTTTAGGATAATACCGTGTATATGCTGGAATTCTATAAGCCTCCCATAACAGGAGGCAGTACCCACCAACAAACGTGTCAATATTCCTGCAGTGAAATGTGTGGATAGATGTTCATGTTAGATGGGATTTTTAAAGGATTATCAACAGCCTCGTGTCAGTTCAAGTTCTGCAATGAGTTCTAAGGAACTGTCTGTTTTTAAGGTTTTTATGGTGTCAGGGATAGGGGAAGGTGGACATGGCACGTAGTGATTAAATCTTCCGGTTCTTTTCCCTTCAGTGACCCAGAGGCAAAGGTCCTGGACTACCAGACGCAGCAGCAGAAACTCTTTCCTCAGCTGGCCATCAGTTATGCCTTCCATTTCCTGGCAGTCAGCCTCTTGGAGTTCTTCCAGCACGCCTACACTGCCATTCTGAACAGAGACTTCAGCTTGCTGCCTGAGGTACCTGCTGTCTGCAGAGGGGCAGGCGCTGGGAGGGCAGCTAAGATTGCTCCACTCACTGGGGAACAGCCACAGCCCCATCCCCGCGGGCACTCCCCACCCCCACCCCTCCCAGCTTTCAGCATCCCAGGGCGTCTGGGTGAATGGCACCCTGATATATAAATTTACCCACAACTGGCCCCCAGAGAGCTACAAACATGCTAAGAGAAAACAATCACATCTAGTGTAGAGAACACAAGTCCACAACCCCGATGTGTATTTGAAACCCAAAAAGCTCTGAAAAACAGTCGTTTGGAACTCATTTGGTGGCACAGTTTGACCTGAACTGACCTGATTTATCCTTCTGAGTGTGAATACATTTTGCGAGAAAATTATTAATGTGTTTAATCCCTAAAGCCGCCCCAAACCCCACTGGGCTATTATATAAAATGTACCTTAAATGCCACTTGGCCTCTCTACAATTCAAAAGTTACTCTGATTCCTAAACACATCTGGCTCACAGGTCTCAAGTAAATCTTACATATACAGTAAGATTCAGTCTGTCCAGGCACCATGCTTTATAAGCCCTGCTCATTAACCCTTTCAGCTGCAATTGAGGCACAGAGAGATCAGGGGACACAACTTTCCTCCCAAGGACTTGAAAACTCCAAAGATAGGCAGGGGCTTCAAGAACCAAAATCTCAAACTAGGCCTGCTGCCTGGCAGCCTCTCTCTCTGTTGAGGCTGCTGTAACAAAATACCATAAAGCGGTGGTTTATAAACAACAGAAACTGGCCCAGCATGGTGACTCACACCTGTAATCTCAGCACTTTGGGAGGCCAGGGCAGAAAGATTGCTTGAGCCCAGGAGTTTAAGACCAGCCTGAGCAGGATGGTGAAACCCCCATCTCCACAAAAAAAAAAAAAAAATTGAAAAATTAGTCAGTTGTGGTAGCACACACCTGTAGTCCCAACTACTACTTTGGAGGCTGAGGTGGGAGGATTCCTTGGGCCCAGGAGTTCAAGGATGCAGGAGCTGTGATTGTGCCACTGCACTCCATCCAGTCCAGCCTGAGCAGCAGAGTGAGACCCTGTCTCAAAAAAGAAAAACAAATTTATTTCTCACAGTTCTGGAGGCTGGGAAGTCCAAGGTCAAGGCACTAGCGCATTTGGTGTCAGGTGAGGGCCTGCTTCCTGGTTCATGGACTGCTGTCTTTTTGCTGTGCTCTCGTATGGTAGAAGCAACCTCTTTCTTTCTTTTTGTTTTATTTTATTTTTTTCCTGAGACAGAGCTTCACTCTGTCACCCAGGCTGGCGTGCAGTGGTGCAATCTCGGCTCACCGCAACCTCTGCCTCCCGGGTTCAAGAGATTCTCCTGCCTCAGCCTCCTGAGTAGGTGGGATTACAGGTGCCCGCCACCATGTCCGGCTAATTTTTGTATTTTTAGTAGAGACGGGGTTTCACTGTATTGGCCAGGATGGTCTCGATTTCCTCACCTCGTGATCCACCTGTCTCGGCCTCCCAAAGTGCTGGGATTGCAGGTGTGAGCCACCACACCCAGCCAGAAGCGGCCTCTGTCATGAGGGTACTGATCCCATTCACGAAGGCTACACCCTCATGACCTAATCACCTCCAGAAGGCCCCACCTCCTACTACCATCATAATACCTCCTATTCCTAGCTCCTAATCATCAATACCTCCTAATCCTAGCCCTAACCCTTGGGGACTAGGATTTCTAAATAAGAATTTTAGGGCCGGGCGCGGTGGCTCAAGCCTGTAATCCCAGCACTTTGGGAGGCCGAGACGGGCGGATCACGAGGTCAGGAGATCGAGACCATCCTGGCTGACACGGTGAAACCCCGTCTCTACTAAAAAATACAAAAAGAATTTTAGGTGGACACATTCAGACCCTGTCACCCTCCAACAACCCAGTAAGTGGGCTTACAGTGGACACCCGTCCTCACAGGCGGGCTTTCTAAAACCCATGCCGGCAAAATCTGTAACTCCTGGAGGCTTGTGGGCCCAATCCAGGCAGCACCCTCTTCCCAATCCTGGAGACACTGGCCAGGCCAGGTTTTCCTTTGCTCTTATGCCCCTACAGCTACACTGCCTAATTGTGTGCCTCTGGGTGAGTCACATAAGCTGAGTACCCGCCTTCTCATTCAGAATAAGTTGTGAGCAGAGGAAACACTTCTTACCTCAGAGTTGAGCTGGGCATGCAGTAGATGCTCAGTAAGTGGTGCACAGGGTTGGTCCCCATGGTAGGGGCCCCCTTACACCCCCCAACCCCCCTCCATGTTCTCACAGCTCCACGCACTGAGCACAGGCATGAAGGCCATGATGTCGGAATTCTGCACTCAGGGAGCTGAGATGTGCCGCAGGGCCTGTGGCGGACATGGCTACTCAAAGCTGAGTGGCCTGCCATCACTGGTCACCAAATTGTCGGCCTCCTGCACCTATGAGGGTGAGAACACAGTGCTCTACCTGCAGGTGGCCAGGTAAGGTCCAGGCTGACCCAGGCCTTTGCCCAAGCCCTTGGGGACCCACCAAGCTTGTTGGGTGGAGGGTTCCGTCTGATGCCCATAAAGGGAGCAGGCTTTGGGAAGTGCCACTTGGGAGCTGTCCAATTCCCCAGTATGACTCATCTATCCACTTCTAGGCCACCATCTTCTCTCACCTCCACCACAGCCTCAGACCCCTCCCTGGTCTCTTGCTTCTGTCCTGTCCTGCTTCTCCACAGGCAACTGGAGGGATCTTTTCAGAGCCTAGGGAAGGTCACATTTTTCTCTGGTTTGAAATTCTTCAATGGCTTCCCAGTGCTCGTAGGAAAAAGACATATTCTATGCTGTGGCCTGCAAGGTCTGTGTGACCTGACCCCTGCCTCCCTGTCCATGATGCTTTCACCACCTCCTGCCTCTGCTCACTTCCACTCTTTCTGTTTTGTTTTTTTTTTTTTTTGAGATGGAGTCTCACTCTGTCACCCAGGCTGGACTGCAGTGGTGCAATCTCGGCTCACTGCAACCTCCGCCTCCTGGGTTCAAGCAATTCTCCTGTCTCAAACTCCGCAGTAGCTAGGACTACACACCACCATGCCCGGCTAATTTTTGTATTTTTAGTAGAGATGGGGTTTCTCCATGTTGGCCAGGCTGCTCTCCAACTCCTGACCTTAGGTGATCCACCTGCCTTAGCCTCCCAAAGTGCTGGGATTACAGGCACAAGCCACCACACCCAGCCACCTCTGCTCACTTCTGCCAGCCACACACCTCTTTCTGTCCAGGAGGCCTTTGCATTTGATCCCCTCCCACCCAACATGGCCTTGTTTCCTTTGGAGCAGTTTCACAATCGATCGTTGTCTCATTTTTTTGTTCACCTTTTTAGCTCTACTCTCCAACTAGACTAGGAGCTCCCTGAGGGCAGGGACTACCCCTACTTTGCTCACTTTAGCATCGCCTAGGCTTGGTGCAGAGCCTGCACACAGAGGCTCCAAGCAATGGCCAAGTCAGCCTCCTCCACACAAGCGATTTCTTTTCATCCCTCTTAGGTCTGTGGACCCTGGAGGCTGACAGAGCCTCATCCTCACCTACTCTCAGGTGACCAAACAGGGCAAATGCTTCCCTATGCAAGGAGAAAGAAGTTCACTGGCAAATATGAAAAACAACATTTGTTGTGTTTTTAAAAATGTATAACGTTCCTTGATTTTTTTCCAAATTAGGAAAGGAATACAATAGCACATATTATGTACTCTGCACTGTGCTAAGCACTCTACAAATATCATCTCATTCCGTTTCACAAACCCTCAATCAGATGAGAACTGTCCTCCCACCTAGAGCCAGAGAAACCATGACTTGGGAGGTGATGCTTCGTTCATCATACAGGTCTCAGCGAGGCTGTATGGGAATCCAGGGCTGTCTAAGCCCAGAACCTGTAACCACTGGATTATCCTAAAGCAGCAGTTGAGAGTCACCTATAATCCTCCTACTCCTGTTAGCATTCTTGCCTCTATCCTTCTTTTTTCAGCTAAGAAAATTTAATTTCCACCCAGTCACTGTACAAGTCATTATAAATCCCAAAATCGCAGTATTCTGATGGAAAATTCTGTTTGCTCAGATCACAGAAGGGTTTCTGTTCAGGATCTGAGAGTGTCTGGCCCGGCTCTACAGTTTCCCGGGGTGTGCCTGACTGCAGGCCTCAAGGCAGGATGGCCCAAGGGGGAATCCTCAGGAGGGAGGCCAGGTGGAGGCCCGGTGACCTGGCTCTCCCACGGGAAGGCTGGAACCCAGCATGAACTCGCCTGCCTCTGGGAGTGAGGGGTGCTGGGCTGTCCTGCAGAGTCTCTGCCCTCTCACCTGCCTCCCCTTCCACCCCCCAGGTTTCTGGTGAAGAGCTACCTGCAGACTCAGATGTCCCCTGGCTCCACGCCACAGAGATCTCTCCCTCCATCTGTCGCGTATCTCGCCACACCTGACCTGGCCAGGTGTCCAGCCCAGAGGGCAGCCGACTTCCTCTGCCCGGAGCTCTACACCACGGCCTGGGCACACGTGGCAGCAAGGTAAGCCAGTGCTGAGAAAGCAGCCATCCCACCTGGGGACAGGCTCCATGCCACACTAGGGCCTTTGGATTCGTTGGGTGGACATTCGTGGATTCAGTTCTAAAAAGCCACCTCATGCCTAGCCTCCCCCATCCTCTCAGTCCCTGCCACCATGGGAGAGAGAGGGGAAGTCTCCCGCATCAGCCATGGATCCCCATCACTTCCCCATCCTGGTCACAGTAGTGGAAGCCATGGATCCCCATCACTTCCCCATCCTGGCCACCTCTGGTGGCCCAGAGGTGTGATGTCCTTCTACTACTGTGAGATATTTTTTGAATCTCTAAGGTCCTATGGTGATTTGCAATACAAGGAATGTACCACATGTAAATGCTACAAATGTATTGATATGCAAATATCAATAAATAAAGCAATACTCACTTGTATGTTTGAAATATCCCATAATATAAAAATAATTTTTGAAAATATGACAACACCACAGAATAGAATTCATTTATTTCCAGGGTCTAGTAGGCTCCAGGGAACATGGACAAAGCCAAGGACTCATCCATTCTGTCATTCAACAAATACTGTTCAGTACCTACTCTGTGTTAGGAATGACTAAATATGCCAGGGGCTGGGAATAGAGAGGTCCTGACCAAACACAGATACCACCATGGAAAAGATGGAGGTTTAACTACCTAAAAAGGAAATCTTCTGAACCCTGCCCCAAATTAAAACACCAAAAACAGGCTGGGCATGGTGGCTCACACCAGTAATTCCAGCACTTTGGGAGGTCGAGGTGGGAGGATTGCTTGAGCTCAGGAGTTTGAGACCAGCTTGGGCAACATGGTGAAACCCCACCTCTACCAAACATAGAAAAAATTTAATAAAAAAATAAAAATGAAACACCAAAAACAAACTGGAAAAACATGTTTTCAGTATATAATAAGAGGCCTTATATCCCAACCTGTGGTCCCAGGGATGGTTAATAGTTATTTCAAGATCATAAGCAACTTGGAACATTCATTTATTTATTCCAAAAATATTTATTAACTGCCTATAATATGGCAGGCACTGTTCCAGGCATTAGGGGCCTATCAGTAAATAGGCCTGATAAACACCCCAGACCTCACAGAGCTAACATTTCAATTGGGAGATTTGAGGAGGGGAAAATAAGGCTGCTCGAGGTAATTAAAGTGTCATGATATTTCTCCTTGCTTGAAACTCAATGTGACATCTGCTTATCTATTCCCTGACAAAGCAAAAAACATATTGCCTAATAAACAGTTTGCTTTACACACAGATTCCAAGGGTCATGGATGGACGGGCAGGGAACAGAAAATAAGAAGGGATTAAAGGTTAATAAAATGGCAAATGACTAATTTAGTGGTTTTCAGGACAAAGGTTGGTTTTCTGTTTTTGTTTTTAGGTCCCGTGGGTAGAACCTGCAGCAGGCTAGGTGACTGATGGACCTCTGTAGCCTTTACAGAAAAACCATTCTCCTTGCTCAGGCCATAGGACGAGAGTCAACAAAAAGGCCTGAACATACTGGTGTCAGGCTGGAATCTGCATTAGAAATAGGGCACAGCTCCTGGCCTGTGGCCCTGAGGCTTTATAACATGGCGATTAACAACAAGTCAAAATCCTGGCTCTACTCCTTACTAGCTGTGTGACCCTGGACAAATTAGTTAACCTCTCTGGGCCTCAGTTTTCCCCATAGCAAACTGGGGGATGCCTGCCCTTAAAAGAGTTAAAGAGATAATGAGTATCAATCATTTAGCTTTATAGCACATAAGTGGTCAATAAACAGGCATTATTTCTACTTCTGAGGGACCACAGGAAGCCCATCAGCTGTCTTTTCCACTCAGTCAGGAAGCTGAACCTTTTTTGCTTTGGCCTTCAGACTGATAAAGGACTCAGTGCACCATTTACAGACCCTGACGCAATCCGGAGCTGACCAGCACGAGGCCTGGAACCAGACCACTGTCATACACCTCCAGGCTGCTAAGGTGAGCGCCCACCAGCTGAAGCTGAAAGGGATCGTTTTGTTTCCCAGGCAGGCTACCCTGCTGGGAAAATCCGGGCTCTGCCATTATTCCCCAACTCTGCCTCAGCGGCTGCTGCCCTCATTTCACTTCCAAGGCTTTAGTCCAGGGTATTTTAATTAAAGGACTTAACTCCAAAGCAATCTTGCTGGCAGCTCTTAGGGGAAAAGGTAATGAGGCAGTGTTATTGGATTTGCTTCAGGTTGTTCAAATATTTCCTCCCAGATAGAAAAGCAGGTCAAGTCTCCCCTTAGCCCCACAGGCAATCCTTGGATGTCTGATTCAATTTCTACTTGTTTTGTGTTTGTGCATAATTCATAGTCAGTCGGCAAATATTTGAGCACCCACTCTGCACTGGGCACTGAGGTGGGTGCTCAACAGTGAAGCCACTGCCCATGCACAGCTACAATCAAGGAAGCACCATGACATGGCAATACAGGCTGCTACGGAATCCCAGAGCAGGCACATTTCTGCCCACCTGGAGGAGTCAGAAAGGCTTCCCAAAAGAAGCGGCAACTTCAAGGATAAGCTGAAATTAGCCAGCTAAAGGGTGGGGTGGCAGCTTTGGAGAGAAAAGTTTCCAGGCAAAGGGAGCTGCGCGTGCAAAAGGAGTCAGCAAGAAGAATCCTGGTGTGCTTGGGAGGAAGTGCAAATCTCTCAAGGAGGACGTAAGGAGGAGGACTGAGACAAGGGGAGAAGGGGAGACAGGCAAGGCCTCTGACCTTTTGCACCACTGTGAAAAGTTGGGGTTTTGTTTTCATTGCAATGCCTTTGCTGAGTTTGTTTGGAGGTGGAGTAAAGTGATCAGTTTCATTCTAGAAGAATCATGCAGGTTGCCCGGGGTGGAATGAAAGGGAGCAAGTTAGAAAGGAGCAAGTCTGGGCCAAGACTGAGGGTGGTCCTGACCATGAGCATGGCAGAAGGCCTGGAGACAAGTGGGGAGATCAGAGATACTAAGGGGGAAGAAGGCAGCGACAAGCCTCAGAGTGCTGGGGTGGGAAAGAGATAAGAACAACTCCTGAGTTCTAGCTTAGGCAGCTGGGACTCTGGCACTGCCAATAACTGGAAAACTAAAGTGATCACACCAATGCTCAGGCCTCAGACCCAGAAAATGGCAGCCTTGGAACAGGAGAGCCCTGAAGGGCTGCAGAGGCCCTCGTGGGACAGGGTTGGTGGGGCAGGCTGGACGTTGAGTACCACCACGTGACCCACCACCTCCACCACACCGCCGGTTCTGGGATTACCTCTGCAGCCCTCAGTTCTGTTCAGCCTACAGCAGGGGCACCCCCTGCTGTGCTAACTGTCCTGTCAACACAGAGGGTGAGCCAAGGCTTCCTGCTTTCACTGGATCACCAAAACAGGAACCACAGCTGCCCATTATCCACTCATCCATTTTCCAAACCTATGGCCTGCCTTCAAATGGACCAGATGCTGCTTGCCAGGGTTACTTCATTTAATCTACACAGCCCTGGGAGGGAGACTGACATTATCTCCACTTCAAGAGTAAGGAAAGAGAACTCAGGAGTTAGGTCCCAGAGGTAGAAACTAGCTGAGTCCAGATGCTTTCCCTTCCCACATCACCAAGGGTGTGATGAGTGACTGAGGTGAGCAACAAACTCTGGGGGGATGGAGGGTGATAGCCAGCCAGCCTGTGAGGGAAGAACATGTCCCTGACAGCTTCCTGGGGAGGTGGTGCCCCAGCTGAGTCTCCAAGGTCATAATGGATAGGGCTTTCTGTACTCTCTGTGCTTTGCGGGGTTATTTAGTCTACAGAAAGCTTCAGCACCCAACTGGGCCCCATCTGGAAACCATAAATGTGCAGGTAGAGATAACTGCAACTTGGGGGAAGCGGGGATGATACTGACAGAAGAGTAGACAAGGGGGAGCCATGGGCTAAATTCTGGTCCCAGCTCTGTGTGACCTCAAGCAGCCCCTTCCTTCTCTGGGCTTTAACTTCCCTGTCTGTAGACAAAGGGGCATGGGAGAGCCCTTTAGGCTCTGTCAGGCTCTGGTCCGATAATGCAGACTCTGACCAGAAGAGATGTCAGTCTCCAGGACCACTGGAACAAATGCTGGCCTCATTATAATCCAGCCTCAGTCTCCTGTGGCTTTGGCCACACAGGGTTAGGAATACAGCCCTGGTGTGGATCTCATTGCTACCACTTCCTAGCCGTGACCTTGGGGAAGAAACTTAATATTTCAGAGCCTCAGTCTCTTCATCTGCAAGATAGAGCTAATAACAGTACCTACTTTGTAGGACTCTGATAAAGATTAAATGAGTAAAACTTAAAAAGAGGCAGCTAGCACATAAGTGCATATATCCCACCCCCACCCCCAAATTAGACAGGAGGCAAGATTTAAACCAACACACACAATGTAAATAATGTTCACTGTGCTCAGAGCGTGGGACCAAAGTTCGGCTCAGCCCTTCCCCAAAGCGTAGAGGTCACCTCTGTCTCTGATCCTCATCCTGCTTTTTAAGGCACAGGCCCAGGCCGTTGGGCAGCTCTCCATCACTCCACTCCTCAACTGAGAGCCTTAAGCATTTGAGGATGCAGCTCTCAGATTAGGACAGGAAAAGGAGTGTGGGTCTGCAGTTCTGCCAAGCTGGACCCAGTCTGAGCAACAAAGGCTACTGGAGCCCCAGAGGCAACACAGCACATCTGCTGACCTTCCACAGCCAAATGCTGCAAGTCCAGCATGGCTGTGAGTACACCATGTCTGAATGGCAAAGTGGAGTTGTCAGCACCTGTGTGAGGGCCTCCTAGGAAACACAGGTTCTTTCCAAGTGAGAAAATGGATCGGGTCACTGCGCAGCTAAAGAACAAATTCCGACCATGTTCTTCACAGCCCTTCACTGACCTGAGCCCCAGGTATGAATCCACCCTAACCTCCATGGTTCCCCATCATCACCTCATTATACCACCACACTTCAGCCTCATTAAATTGCCTGCAGCTTCCTGAATGTACAACTATTTGCATATAAGGTTCTCCCTGCCTGGAATGACCTTTCCCCCAACTCAGGTCCCACTTGGTGAATTCTTTTGAACCCCCAAGACATTTTTTTTTTTTTTTTTTTTTTCTTTTTGAGACGGAGTCTTGCTCTGTCCCCCAGGCTGGAGTGCAATGGCCAGATCTCAGCTCACTGCAAGCTCCACCTCCCAGGTTTACGCCATTCTCCTGCCTCAGCCTCCCAAGTAGCTGGGACTACAGGCGCCCGCCACCTCACCCGGCTAGTTTTTTGTATTTTTTAGTAGAGACGGGGTTTCACCGTGTTAGCCAGGATGGTCTCGATCTCCTGACCTCGTGATCCACCCGTCTCGGCCTCCCAAAGTGCTGGGATTACAGGCTTGAGCCACCACGCCCGGCCGACATTCTTTTTTTTTTAAGATAGAATCTCACTCCATCACCCAGGCTGGAGTTCAGTGGCACAGTCTCAGCTCACTGCAAACTCCACCTCCCAGGTTCAAGCGATTCTCGTGCCTCACTCTCCCGAGTAGCGAGAATTACAGGTGTGCACCACCACACCTGGCTAATTTTTGTATTTTTTGTAGAGACAGGGTTTCACCATGTTGACCAGGCTAGTCTCAAACTCCTGACCTCAAGTGATCCGCCCACCTCAGTTTCCCAAGGTGCTAGGATTACAGGTGTGAGCCACCACACCCAGCCAAACCCCCAAGACACTCTAAATCTTGCTACTGAAAATCACTACAGCAGCATGGGCATCACAGGGGACCTTGTTAGAAATGCAGTCTCAGGCCTTGCCCTGGAATCTGCATTTTGACAAGATCCCCAGGTGATCTGTGTGCACATAAAAAACTGAGAAGTGGGGCCAGGCCCAGAGGCTCCACCTGTAATCCCAGCACTTTGGGAAGCCAAGGAAGGAGGATCACCTGAGCTCAGGAGTGGGCAACATAGCAAGACCCTCATCTCTACTAAAAATACCAAAAAAAAAAAAAAAAAAAAAAAAACAGGCATGGTGATGTGCACCTGTGGTCCCAACTACTCGGGAGGCTGAGGCAGGAGGATCACTTGGGCCCAGTGGGACACAGGTTGCAGTGAGGCAAGATCGCAACACTGCACTTCAGCCTGGGTGACAGAGTGAGATTGTATCTCAAAAAAAAAAAAAAAAAATTGAGAAGCACTGCTTTATACTTTCTGTCTTCCTCACTCTCCCTAATAGAACTCATATATCCTACCTGACAAAATAATTATGTGTGCTTGTCTTGATGAGATGGGGTCTGTTCAAAATATGTTACAACCAGTAGGACAAGGCACTAACCAATCAAAATGGACTTCAGCCCTAGGGTAAGCAAGGTCCTGAAGGCCTCCTGCTGGGTCAAGCATTAATCCTTTAGTTACTGGGCTGTGGAGAGAAGGAGGGGGTCTTCGGGACGGAGTCCATCTGGCAGGAGGGGCTCTCACAGGGTTGATGGCAGTGGACACTTGCCAGCTGGTATTAAAGTATTATTTTGACAACTGCCATAGCCAGACCATTACATATGAGCTAAATAACAGCACTGCTTACCTTAAGGAGTTTATACTCTAGCTGGGATATATCTTGAACCATTATTTTCTCACCCCATGGTGTACACATGTGTGCGTGCACACACACACACACACACACACCCACACACCACTGACTTAAACACTGCAGACAACAAATAGCTTTTTTTTTTTTTTTTGAGATGGAGTTTCGCTCTTATTGCCCAGGCTAGAGTACAATGGCATGATTTTGGTTCACTGCAACCTCTGCCTCCTGGGTTCAAGTGATTCTCCTGCCTCAGCCTCCCAAGTAGCTGGGATTATAGGCATGCACCACCATGCTTGGCTAATTTTTGCATTTTTAGTAGAGACAGGGTTTTGCCATGTTGGTCAGACTGGTCTCAAACTCCTGACCTCAGGTGATCCACCCACCTTGGCCTCCCAAAGTGCTGGGATTACAGGCGTGAGCCACCACACCCAGCCTTAAAATAGCTATTTTCTTAAGAACAGTGGTGCTGTCCTCTACCTTCCCCAGGCCAGCCTCCAATGTGCCTGTATTCTTTCTCTCCACTTTCCAACCTACTTGAAACTGCTCCAAGCAAAAGAAAACAAGGGCCATGTTTCAAAAGCCCACCAGTCCCCAACACACACACACACACACACACACACACACACACGACATCAAAAAGCCTTGATCAGACCCAGTGTGAGCTAGAAGAAAAGTCAGCCTGCTGGGAAGCACATCCTGCCTCAAGTTTATTCCAGCCATCTTGCCAAGCTTCCAGGATGACTTCTGGAGTAGAAAACCAGAAACCAGGAGAACATATCTTTGTGTCTTTGTAGGCGCACTGCTACTATGTCACTGTGAAGGGTTTCACAGAAGCTCTGGAGAAACTAGAAAATGAATCAGCGATTCAGCAGGTGCTCAAGCGCCTCTGTGACCTCCATGCCATACACGGAATCTTGACTAACTCAGGTGACTTTCTCCATGATGCCTTCCTGTCTGGTGCCCAAGTGGACATGGCAAGAACAGCCTACCTGGACCTGCTCTGCCTGATCCGGTGAGTGGCACAGCCTTCAAACCATGTTAGCCTTCAGAGAATAACCCTACCCCCTTGTTCACAAGTCACTTCCAACTCCAAAACCTTGCTAATGGACAGAGCAGCAACAGCCCTGGAGAGGTTTACACCCTATTATCATTACACCAGCACAAAGCATTATGAATTAATGAAAGAAAAAAATGGGAAAAACACTTAAGAATAAATGAGCTGCCTCAGTTGAACTCTTCACATTGTCAAGGAAATAGGAATAGTATCTAAGGAAAATGAATAAAATGAAGTATGCTACACATGAATGATACGTTGCTAATGTGCTAATAATAGTCTCAAACATAGCTAACTTTTTTTTTCTTTTTTTTTTTTTGAGACGGGGTCTTGCTGTGTCGCCCAGGCTAAAGTACAGTAGTACAATCTCATCTCACTGCAACCTCTGCCTCTGGGTTCAAGTGATTCTCCTGCTTCAGCCTCCCAAGTAGCTGGGATTACAGGTGCCCGCCATCATGCCCAGCTAATTTTTGTATTTTTAGTAGAGATGGGGTTTCATCACATTGACCAGGCTGGTCTCGAACTCCTGACCTCAAGTGATCCACGTGCCTTGGCCTCCCAAAGTGCTGGGATTACAGGTGTGATCCAACGTGCCCAGGCATAGCTAACCTTTAAAGAGCACTTATGTGACAGGCCCTGTGCCAAAGGCTTCTACATACATCTCATTTAATCCTTATAGCCCTTTGAAATGGGTACTATTAATCTCCTCATTTTATTGGAAAGGAAATTCAGGCTGATGGGAGTTGCCCAGTGTCAATCAGCCAGAGGAGGCACCGGGTACAATCTCAGGTCTGGCCCCTGGGCATGAGCTCTTCACCTGTATGTTAAGGTTAAGGTTGAGGCATTATATACTTCAAACACATCCTTGTCTTTGTTAAATGTGCCTCAGCAAATTCTTACCAAGTTTAGTAAACTTACCTTAATCCTCCCTCAGCTTCAAGATGAAAATTTTTTTAACTCTGTAATTCATATATTCATTTATAAAATAATAACACAAAGTTTTTAAATGCAGCATTAATGCAGGGTCAATGAAATACTAATGCAGTGCTTTCACACTGTTATTCTATAATCTAAACAATTGCTTTAAAAACATATCAAAACCAAAGCCCAACCTGATCAGAGTCCTAGAAAAAATAGAAATAAAAACAATAAAGAAAAAAAAGGCTGAGCAACATGGCAAAAGCCCACTTCTACAAAAAATACAAAAAATGAATTGGGCACACACCTGTAGTCCCAGCTACTCGGGAGGCTGAGGTAGGAGGATTGATTGATCCCAGAAGGTTAAGGTTGCAGTGAGCTTGATTGATCCCAGGAGGTTAAGGTTGCAGTGAGCTATGATTGCATCACTGCACTCCAGCCTAGGCAAGAAAGTGAGACCTTGTCTCAAAAAAAGCAAAGAAAAGAAAACATTCCAAATTATTTACCATTGTCCATAAGGTTAAAAAAAATGGACTAATTTGAGAATATAATCTTTTCGAGACCTCACTGGGCAGAAAATATGATGCCTATTGCATAGGGTTAGAGGTGACTCCTAGAATCTCCAACAATTCTCATATCAACAAGACTGACAAAAAGAAAAAAAGAGGCTGGGAGCAGTGGCTCACACGTGTAATCCCAGCACTTTGGGAGGCCAAGGTGGGAGGATTTCTTGAGGCAGAGTTTAAGACTAGCTTGGGCAACATAGTAAGACCCTGTCTCTAAAATTAAATATATGTATTTATTTAATATAAATATAAATATATATTCATATAATATATATTTATATATATTCATATAATATATAATATATATAAAAATATATATATATTAGGCATGGTGGCTAACACCTGTAATGCCAGCACTTTGGGAGGCCAAGGTGGGTGGATCACCTGAGGTCAGGAGTTCGAGGCCAGCCTGGCCAACATGGTAAAACCCTGTCTCTACTAAAAATGCAAAAAATTAGCTCAGTGTGGTGGCGGGCACCTGTAATCCTAACGACTCGGGAGGCTGAAGCAGGAGAATCGCTTGAACCCGGGAGGCAGAGGTTGCAGTGAGCCAAGATCGCACCACTGCACTACAGCCTTGGCGACAAGAGTGAGACTCCGTCTCAAGAAAAAAAAAAAAAAGTTCAGTTAAATCATCAAAAACTGTCAAAAATACATTTGACACAATTATGTCCCAGGTATTAAACTTTCCCTAATACAGGGAATCCAGTGGTGAAAACTATTAAGAGCATAATTAAGTACTGCACAGTTCAAGCCCAAGGGTGTCTATCTGTCTGAAACCTTCAGAATTTAAAAGCACTTGAAAATAATTGTTCTAGCCCTGGTTGTCGGTGATGATAAAATACAAAAGATCACCTTAACACCCTGTAAGCATGTTTTTTAAATTTGCAAACAGCATTTCTAAGTGCTTGCCTTGGCTTCAGCAACTTACAATTCAAGACAAGACAGACAGCCCTGATGCAAGCTGCCAACTTACTCATGCATCAAACCCAGAAATTGATTTACTTCCATGATGGTTCCTAAGTAGCCTTACTACTGCAGGGTAATTCGGCACATAACAGATTCTATGCATATCACTGTTTGGTGTCACAGTTCCCTGCCTTGATTAGTCACTATCTCCCTAAGATTTCTGAGACGAAAACTGAAGGGCGGCAAAGTATGCTAAGGATGCCAAGAACAAGCTCTCTGTAATGTTAACTGACCCAGTCTTTAGTTGTTTAAGCGGTCATAAAACCTCAGTTGGGGGTACTTCTAGGTAAAGATGACAGATTAAACATATGCATTTACTTTTGTTCTTTCCTGAAACCCTACTAAAACATCAGTGAATGGACTGAAATTGTTTTAAAGGCATAAACCCACAAAGAGAAAGAGATGTTGTCTCTATGTTGTCCAGACTGGTCTTGAACTCCTGGGCTCAAGGGATCCTCCTACCTCAGCCTCCCAAAGTGCTGGGATTACACGCATGAGCTAACACACCTAGCCTCTGTGAGTAATTTTAAGACTTTCCTTGACTCTGCCCTGGCAGAAGGGTAAATAGAGGGTCTGTGGACTAGGGAGCATCAGGTATAGTTGATAATAAGGCTACCCTTCAGAAAACAGGGTTCTTTATAGGCCAAATGTGGACACCTCCCTCCCCCAGACCTTTTTTCCCACTGGTTCCTAAAAAACTGGCAGCCAGACTAGTACCCTGCAAGAAGATAATAAGATGATCCTTCTCTGGAGAATCTGGCCAGCCCAAGGAGAAGGAGCTAAAGACACTGACATCAGAGTTCCCCAATGGTCCACCCACTTCACTCCATAGTGAACCCCACATTAGCAAGCATAGCCACAGGTTTGTAATCAGCTAGTTAATGCCTTGCTCTTAGCTATGATCAGACACTCAGGGATCAATAAACACCTGAAGAATGCCCCTAACATAAAAGATGGAGACTAAAACAAGCAAGAACAAGGCAATTCAGAGGACATAAGAGGATCCACAGGGAGAAGAAAACTTAAAAAAAAAAAAAAACAGTGATAGAGAAAGTATTGCAACCACAAAATAAAAAAAAAACCTGAATGCCATTATTTAAAACTAATATTCAGAGAACCTTAAAAAAGAGCTCCTCAAAATTAAAAAATGATAGTGGAAATGAAAACTCAATGTAAGGACTGGGAGATAAGGTTGCAGAAATCTCACAGCAAGAAAGCAAAAAGACAAAAAAAAGGAGGACTTTTAAAAAGTAAGAGGACCAGTCTTAGCTGTTCATCATCTGAAGAATAGGTCTAGAAAGAAGACAGAGAAAACAGAAGGAAGCGAATCATTAATAAAATAATTCAAGAAAACATTCCTCAAGTGAAGGATACGAGTTTCAGATGAAAAAGGGTCACAGATGCCTACACACTAGAGGAGAGGAGACAGGCACACACATGCACAAAATAAGTCACACTGTATACCATGTGAAATGATAATAGCTACGATGAAGGAAACGATAGTAGGAAGTGGGGGAAAGAATGCCGGGGGTCAGTAGGGAGGATGGGGAGCTACAATTTTAAGTAGGCCAGAGAAGACCTCCCTGGGAGGGTGACATTTAAGGAAAGACCTGGGAGAAGGTAGGGAGAAGCTGTTGTAGCTGCTAGGGAAAGAACATTACAGGCAGAACATAAGTACAGTCATGCATCACTTAATGACGGGAGGATCCGTTCTGAGAAATGTGTCTTCAGGTGAGTCTGTCATCATGTGAACATCACAGAGTGTACTTACACAAGCCTAAATGGTATAGCCTATTGCTCGTAGGCTCACACTGCAAAGCACGGTGCTGTACTGAATACTGTAGGCAATTCTAATGTAAGTCATGAAGCAATAGGAATTTTTCAGCTTTATCATAATGTCATGGGACCACCATGATATACATGGTCCATCATTGACCAAAACATCATTATGCAGTGCATGATGGTACAAATGTTGGAGACCAGAGTGTGCTTGGCATATCCATCCACACAGAAGAGGCCACAGGGGCAGGAAGGGCATGACTGCAGTGGAAAATGAGGGCAGAGGTCAGAGAGTTAAGGGAGTACAGCAGGGGATGGGAAGAAAGAGTAAGGTAGATCATTGCAAAGACTTAAGAGAATGCGAAGGTTTTGAGCACTGGATAGAATGGGAGGGTTTTGAGCATTGGATAGACACAACCTGAAAGAATCTGATGTATATTTTTAAAGGCTCACTCCAGCTGCTATATTAAGAACTAAGAGCGAAAAGCAGGGAGATCAGCTGGATGGCTCATGCAATCATCCAAGTGAGGGATGATAGTGGATTGGAGCAGTGATAGCGCTGGAAGTGGTGGGAAGTGGTTGAAGTTTGAATGTATCTTGAAGGCAGAACAGGATTTGCTGACAGATTAGATGTACGGTAAGAAAGAAAAGAAGAATCAAGGTTTTTGGTCAGAAGGACAGAGCTGCTATTTACCATAAATGGGGAAGACTACAGGAGGGCCAGGTGGCAGGGTGGACAGGAAAGAGCTAGCAGCCCAGGAGTTTGGGTTCAGACACATTACCTTTGAAGAGCCTGTCAGAAATCCAAGTACAGATGTTGGTAAGCAGGGGACACTGGAGGAATAAATTTGGAAGTCATTGGCATATGATTGATATTTAAAGCCATGAGAAGAATATCACAAGGAGTGCATGAAGAGAAAAGGCCCAAGTACTGAGTCTTGAGACCCTCGAAAGATAGTAAGGAAGTAACCGCAGCAAAAGCTATTTCTGTGGAATGGTGGGAGTAAAAACATGAATAGATCCAGTTCAGGAGAGAATGTGAAAATTGGAAATCATAAGCATAAACACGCGTAACGCTTTCAGAGAGTTTTGTCCTAAAGGGGGGCCGAGATGATGGAGAAGGAAATAGAGTCAAAAGCTTGTGTTTAAGATGGGAGAAATGACTGTCTGTTTGTATACTGATGGAAATGATCCAGTACAGAGGGGATTTTTTTTTTCCTTGTACCTTTCTTTGAACTTGATCTTGGGTTCCCATTAGGCCTTATGTTTAAGAGCAAGTTCTTTGAAGAGATCCTTGTTGATGATAGTTTGTCCGAGAGCATATCCACAGAGTACCTTGTGGGCATGAGGTGATTGTAGTTATAAGCTTTTGCAAAAGACTTAATCCTTGACCTCTTGGAGATCTTCTTGCCTATGGCAGCTGTCTCTTTGTGAGGATAGCAGTTAATTCCAGCTACCAAAGCATGATTGTAAGAATGGACCTAGGTGCCATCATCAATGTTCTTCATGATGATGGCTTTGTGTCCAGAGTAGCATCCAGCCAGGACCAGCACCACATTCCCAGGTTTCATGAACTTGCCCATTTTGACAGCAACCAGCCAGGCCTACAGTAAAAAGAAAGAAGGACATTTCCACTAACCTTTTACCCCTGAGAGAGGAATTTTGATGTTGTAGGGGAAAGGCAGGAGAATTTTGTTTCTCCAGTAGGCAAGAGGAAAAGACCTCTAGTAGACAAGGAGGGACTGAGGCCTGAGCTGACAGCCTGAAGAGAGAAGGCATTGTATGTATAAATGCAAGGGTGGGAACTTATACAGATTCTCTTACTGCTTCCACTTCATCAGTGAGATATGATGTAAAGCCATCCAGGCAAGAGAGATGGGAAAGGTGGATAGTGTCAATCTGAGGATCAAAGAGATGGTATGAAATAACTACCTAAGAAAAGGAAAGAGTAAATGAACAATGAGTAAATGCAGCAATGTAATACGATTGTTGAGCTGCAATTAGGGCCCACTTGAGCCATCATTACACCAGTTATGATTGTTTTTTCCAGTCATGTATAGCTACAAAGGTGGTAGCACAAAGTGGGTGGAAAATTAAAGACAAAGAGGTATGCATTTTGCTAAACAGGTATGACAAAGCAAGAAAAACTGTTGAGTGTGTGTGTGTGTGTGTGTGTGTGTGTATTTTTTTAGAGAGAGTCTTGCTCTGTTGCCCAAGCTGGAGTGCAGTGGCACAATCTCAGCTCACTGCAACCTCTGCCTCCCGGGTTCAAGCAGTTCTCCCACCTCAGCCTTCCCGGAAGCTGAGACTACAGGCACACACCACCACGCCTGGCTAATTTTTGTATTTTTAGTACAGACAGGGTTCTGCCATGTTGGCCAGCTGGTCTCGAACTCCTGACCTCAGCCGATCCATCTGCCTCAGTCTCCCAAAATGCTGGGACTACAGGCGTGAGCCATCACACCTGGCCTGTTGAATATATTTTTGAGAGAGTAATAGGGCATGGAATTTCAGGTGGATAAGGAATGAAGTGAGTCCACAAGGCGGCAAGGGGGACATTAAATTGGTGGTAGGGCTCATATGATGTTGGGGATCATCAAGAAAGGATTACACTGGATACAGTATCCCAGTTACCTCCAATGCTTTAATGATGCACAGTCATCGTGATGTCAATACTAAATACTGGTCTGGCCAAAATTATAACTATATTGGGAGGCCTGATGGCCAGGAGGAGGAAGAATGGGAACAGGGGGAGGTAGGAGGGAAGAGAGGGGTGATAAATATAAATCTTTACCTTTTGAATGAAGAATCAACAGATGATATCTCAAACTGAACCATAAACAAGCAGCAATATAAACAAGATATTTTGACATTTGGATAAATACGGAAATATCAGCTAAAAGACTGAAATTGTCGGCCGGGCATGGTGGCTCACACTTGTAATCTCAGCACTTTGGGAGGTCGAGGTGGGCAGATCACCTGAGGTCAGGAGTTCGAGACCAGCCTGGCCAACATGGTAAAACCCCATCTCTACTAAAAATACAAAATTTAGCCGGGCATGGTGGTAGGCACCTGTAATCCCAACTACTCGGGAGGCTAAGGCAGGAGAATGGCTCGAGCCTGGGTGGTGGAGGTTGCAGTAAGCCGAGATTGCGCCATTGCAGTCCAGCCTGGGCGACTGAGCGAGACTATCTCAAAAAAAAAAAAAAAGATTGAAATTGCTTCTGAGGAGAAAGAAGTGGAAATCAGGCAGGAATATGCTGGTTATTTATTTATTTATTTTGGGACAGGAGTCTCGCTCTGTCGCCCAGGCTGGAGTGCAGTGGCATGATCTCCACTCACTGCAACCTCCGCCTCCTGGGTTCAAGTGATTCTCCTGCCTCAGCCTCCTGAGTAGCTGGGACTACAGGCACATGCCACTACGCCTGGCTAATTTTTTGTATTTTTAGTAGAGACAGGGTTTCACCATGTTAGCCAGGATGGTCTCGATCTCCTGACCTCATGATCCGCTTGCTTCAGCCTCCCATAGAGCTGGGATTACAGGCGTGAGCCACCGCGCACGGCCGGATATGCTGTTTTTTAAACAAGCCTTAAGGAACTCTTTGACTCATTCATTATACTATGCATATATAACTGATTAAAAACTAAAAACTAAAAAAAAAAAAAAAAAAAAAAAAAAGCTGAATTGTTTGAAAAGCAAATAATCATGCAACCTCTAATTAGGTATTGTTATTCACCATCCAAGACTAGTTTGATTCATAAGAGCAATCTAAAATACTTACAAACTCTTGTTTCCTATCCCAGGAAGGATGCCATCCTGTTAACTGATGCTTTTGACTTCACCGATGAGTGTTTAAATTCAGCACTTGGCTGTTATGATGGAAATGTTTATGAACGCCTGTTCCAGTGGGCTCAGAAGTCACCAACCAATACTCAGGTAGTTGAGTGGAACACATTATAAATTATGTAAGAAAGCAGAGAACAGGCAGTGAATACACCTGCATGTTCTCCTATTTTAACTGATTCCCATTAGGTTGGCAATCACTTGGCGTAGCATGTCTGTTTAAAATATTTTTAGAGGCCGGGCGCGGTGGCTCACGCCTGTAATCCCAGCACTTTAGGAGGCCGAGGCGGGCGGATCACGAGGTCAGGAGATCAAGACCATCCTGGCTAACACGGTGAAACCCTGTCTCTACTAAAAATACAAAAAACAAAAAAATGAGCCGGGCGTGGTGACGAGCGCCTGTAGTCCAGCTACTCGGGAGGCTGAGGCAGGAGAATGGCGTGAACCCGGGAGGCAGAGCTTGCAGTAAGCCGAGATCACGCCATTGCACTCCAGCCTGGGTGACACAGCAAGACTCCGTCTCAAAAAATAAAATAAAATAAAATAAAATAAAATATTTTTAGAGAACACACAAAAGAAACCAGGAGTGGCAGTATGGCGTGGCAGGAACTCTGAGCTTGGATTGTAATCAGCAAAATGCACTGCTTGGAACTTGGTAAAGGGAATTAAGAGGAAGGCCCAAGCTCTAAATCATGGCTTGACAGACCCAAGGGCATACACACAGAGTGGTAAACTGGCTTTTAAGTAACAAAAAGAAGGAGATAAATCACTGCAGTGATTTAACCACCTTATTTTCAGCCTTTTAACTTTCAGTTTTGTGTAGATAAAAGTGGGTATTCGGAAGTGGTAGGAAGCTTGAGGGATGTCTCTCTCAGACCTGATTGCCTGCTAGAGATGATACCCTCTCCTCTTCACTCTAAGGAATACAATCCAAGGAGCAAAGAGAGCTGCTGCACTGCCATCAGTAGCCCAGGAAAGCCATATAAGTGACAATTACAAGGGTCATGAAAAAAAATCCCCAGCCATCCTAGGAGAGCACACCAGAACTCTACATCATTAACAGTGAGAAGACGGGGAGGACTCATAAGGTCCCAACACTCTAGGGCCAGGGTATGCTCACAGCTCTCTGCTTATGAGCCTGTTTGAGAAAAGTTGTAAATGTCAGTGAATATGTTAACAGGAGTGAGGAAATAAACCCTGTAGTTAGAATATGAGGAACCAATATTTAATAGCAGATTTTACATAAATGATCAAAACAAATAGTCGATAGGTACACAACAGATTATTTTAAATTTTATAGTGCCAATACATTATTCAGGTGGTGAAGCTTTCTTTTTTACCTCTTTGATCCAATTTCAGAAAAGGTGTCTTAACACCACATCAAATTGGCAACTCTCAGGCTTTCATTCACACCTAGCATGGTGTTAGACTTGTTCTTAACAATTTGCAGCCTGTCATACCACATGGCTTAATTTAACATGACTATCTAAAGTTACAACACAACTAACCCATCTTGGTCACTCCCTGTCCCCAGAAAGATATCCTTTTAACTCAAGGAAACATAAACAATATATGTTCGCTACTTTAGTACAGTTAACCTATTTCCAGTGTGTTTTTTCTAATGATTAGATCTCTCTACTTTCTAACATTTAAATCTTGGCATAAAAATACAGCAGTCCTCCCACTCCACACTAGCTCCCATGGTCTAAAGATAAATGTATGCCCTTTGGGGCTCCAGAGAAAAACCTGCCCTGCTATAACACGTGTCAGAAATGCTGACATATATAGCTTAAACCTGTTTTACTGGCAACACAGGAAACATTCTGGTTTCTCTGGAGAGAATGGAGGGGGCTTTCTTGTGTTTTAGTTTGGTTTTAATATTTATTTTAAAAGACTTTAATCTGGATACTACATGAGAACATGTTTATCTAAACAAGAGGAATGACTGACCCAGAGGCTCAACACATTTGGGAAAACATTGATGCACTTCATCCCATTCACTTCTATCTCCTCCCACTTGACTGTGAACAACAAAGGAGTCTTCACCTTCCCAGCTCCAGGATCTATCACGGAGTAGACACTCCACGTTTATGGAATAAATGAACATGGTTTTACGACCTACGTAGTGAGATGAAGGAATCTGCTGCATACACAGTGCCACAGACTCTTGTCACCCTAGCTTATATTACCTTCCTAAAAAGGTGACAGGTATAGCACTGTGGATCTTTCACGTATGATAATTTGGGAATGTGAAGTTACAAATGACCTTTGTGAACTGTTTCCAGTCAGTTAAAATGACATGAGGCTGCCTGCTAACGTACATGATCTTACATTTCTGGCTCCTTTTAGAGATCACCAAAATAGCACTTTTAAAGTGTATTTTTTAATCTGCTGTGGATAATTTTTTAATCCTACTCTTAAAATATGCTATAATTTTGAAGCTGCAATAAGAGACATTTTCCTCATTTGCACTAATAGAAAAAGGCACACTGCAGATATTTTATGTATTTTTACTTATTATTATTATTTTTTGAGACGGAGTCTCGCTCTGTCACCCTGGCTGAAGTGCAGTGGCACAATCGCGGCTCACGGCAACCCTCCGCCTCCCAGGTTCAAGCAATTCTCGTGCCTCCCAAGTAGCTGGGATTACAGGCACACACCACCACACCCAGCTAATTTTGTATTTTGTATTAGTAGAGACAGGGTTTCACCATGTTGGCTAGGCTGGTCTCAGCCTCTCAAAGTGCTGGGATTATAGGTGTGAGCCACCACGCCTGGCAGATATTTTAAATAAAAGAGCAGCTATGTTGAAACACCCCCTGTAGACATGAAAGTACAAACAAGAATATATTTCACTGACATTTTTCTACCAAAAGAAAAGTGCTATGCTAAGGTAAACATCTTAGAATCATAGGAGAAGCTCTCTTCTGTCTGGGACAGTGTTGAGATTTATCCCTGGATAGGATGATGTGCTTTCTTGGTTTAAGGGAGGAATCGTTGGGGATAATTTCAAAACAAAAATCCTGTTTTTCCCCAATTATTCTATTGTAAAAATCTGTCCAAGTAGGAGTTAGATGCATTAAATACATCTACTGATTCATTCATTCAATAATTCAACAAATATTTACTAAGTACATGCTTTGTGCCAAAAACTATTCCAGATACTGAAGATATACTGGAGAACAAGAGTCATAAACCCAGACTGAGTGCAGTGGCTCAAGCTTGTAATCCCAGCACTTTGGGAGGCTGAGGCAGGTGGATCACTTGAGGTTAGGAGTTTAAGACCAACCTGGCCAACATGGCGAAACCCCGTCTCTATTAAAAATACAAAAACTAGCCAGGTGTGGTGGTGCACACCTGTAATCCGAGGTACTCAGGAGGCTGAGGCACGAGAATCGCTTGAACCCAGGAGGCAGATGTTGCAGTGAGCCAAGATCACACCACTGCACTCCAGCCTGGGCAACAGAGCAATACCCTGTCTCCAACAACAACAAAAAAAGAGTCAAGCCCAATGTTCGAGGAGCTTACAGTTTTAGTGTAGACAGGCACATACACACAAAGTAAATATTATAAAAGATGAGACTAGAAACAAAGAATCAAGACGCTGAATTACAGCATAAAGATAACCTAGTCGGACCTAGAATACTGCTTATATGATCCCTATCTGGTTCCTTGCTTTGTGATTAATATTCAGTTTCAGAGAGCCTCAAAGAGTCAAGCCTTTTATTTGTATTAAATTCCAAAAGCAAGTGATAAGCTGTGTTTTTAATTGGCCACCTGCATCCACAATTTAAAATCTGCATGAGAAAAGGAAAGATGCCCTTTGGAAAAAATGTTTCTCCATATGTTCACACAAAATGAGTTTTAGAAATAATTTTTAAAATTAAGAATCTTACGTAATGTTACTTTTTGAAGCTAAAGACTTAATTTGAAAGTAAAAGTCATTAATCCTGGCAGAAATGTACTGTCTTAATAATGCGTTTCTTTCTACAAACAGGAGAACCCTGCCTATGAGGAATATATAAGACCACTATTACAAAGTTGGAGATCCAAGCTATGAAATAACCAACAGTATTCAAGAAGCAACCAGCACCATCATGTGATACTGGTACTATGGCATATATGCAACATTAAAATTTTAAATTAGATATTTATGTTTCAGAGTCATTATCTTTTAAATACAGTCTGAAGTGATATATGTGAAATAATATCTGTGATTTACTTCAAAATAATCCATAGGAGAAAAAAGCCAAAGTGAATAGTTGTTGAAGCTGGTCAATGGGCAGGTACATGGGTGTTCATTACACTATTCTCTCTACTTCTGAATGTGTTTCAAATTTCCGGTGGAAGGGTGGATCATGCCTGTAATCCCAACACATCAGGAGGTCAAGACAAGAGGATCACTTGAGCCTAGAAGTTCAAGACCAGCCTGAGCAACATAGAGAGATGCCATCTCTATGAAAATAACTATAAAAAATTGGCCAGGGGTACATGTCGTTGGTCCCAGCTATTGAGAGGCTTATTGCCTGAGCCCAGAAGGTTGAGGCTGCAGTGAGCCGTGATCACACCACTGCATTTCAGCCTGAGCAACAGAGTAAGAATTATCTCAAAAAAGAAAAGAAGTTTCCCACAGTAAAACCGCACCACTGTCCATTTATAGCATCTATTTGGTTAAATACCAGGATTTTGCTTTAGATCTAGCAAAAGCCAACAGGCTCATTAGTTAGTGTGTTTTTAGCACACACTTATCCTTGGGTTTAAAAGGACACACATACATGCACACACACAATCCTCCTAAGTGCTTATACTTGCTATAATCTAAATAAAATACAGCTCGAAGAATGCAACTATCATTTTTTAAAAATCAACTCTTCCACAGTGAAAATGATTTAAAATTTCATTAAAAGACATAACTGTCTCAAGTTACCCAAATATAATGAAGCTACATTTTTCATATCACTTTCAATTGCCCGACAAAACACTCTAAATGTCACAAGTAAAATGGCAACAAAAAAAAATTCAGCTGGCTACTTTTCCTAATTTACTCATATAAACAATCATTTCAGGCCGGGCGCGGTGGCTCAAGCCTGTAATCCCAGCACTTTGGGAGGCCGAGACGGGTGGATCACAAGGTCAGGAGATCGAGACCACCCTGGCTAACATGGTGAAACCCTGTCTCTACTAAAAATACAAAAAACTAGCCGGGCGAGGTGGCGGGCGCCTGTAGTCCCAGCTACTCGGGAGGCTGAGGCAGGAGAATGGTGTAAACCCGGGAGGCGGAGCTTGCAGTGAGCTGAGATCCGGCCACTGCACTCCAGCCTGGGCGACAGAGCGAGACTCCGTCTCAAAAAAAAAAAAAAAACAAAAAAAAACAAAAAAAAAAACAATCATTTCATTGTTAATAATTAGTAAATTTGAGAAAATTTACCAAAAGCAAACTTATCTCCAGTAAACAGGACAAAGAAGAGGCCTCATAAGTTTTTAACTTTAAAAAACTTGGGCCGGGCGCAGTGGCTCACACCTGTAATCCCAGCATTTCGGGAGGCCAGGGCAGGTGAATCACCTGAGGTCAGGAGTTCAAAACCAGCCTGGTCAACATGGTGAAACCCCCAACTCTACTAAAAATACAAAAATTAGCCGGGTACGATGGCACACACCTGTAATCCCAGCTACTCAGGAGGCTGAGGCAGGAGAACCGCTTGAACCTGGGAGGCAGAGGTTGCCGTGAGCCAAGATCACGCCACTGCACTCCAGCCTGGGTGACAAGAGTGAGACTCTGTCTCAAAAATAAATAAATAAAAATCATTTAAAAATAAAATAAAAATAAAAACTGGGAACTAGCATTATTCCTATTTCCACACCTGTTTTCAACCCAAATCATTTTATTTCATATTGACCTCAGCTAGCTCAGCAACACGTAACTAACTGGTTGGGCCTTTTTTTTTTTTTTAAGGTAACTATCAAAACAATTTTAAATACAAGATAATTTTCCAAAATGATAAACTTGTACTCGTATATCAATTTACTGAAACCACAGCAACCTGTCAATAACATCAAAGGATCTTAGTTTGAAGATGGTGAAAACAGGGTAATTATAGGTTTCTGGATGTTGGTCATTTGTCAAATTTTAAAATCAATTTTCAGAGACATGGGCAAAAATAGACATAAAGACTTAATTTGAAAGTAAAAGTCATTAATCCTTTGCAGAGAGAGAACCTTAGAATATTCTCACAGAGAGAAAGAGAAAAGGAGGGGCCTGCTTGCCCCAGGGCACACAGCCTCAGAGTTCCACTCTTCCCTTAGAAAATAGGGAATAAATTACATGACTTCCTTTTATACGGTGGTCTAACAAAGTAGGAAGTCTCAGTATAATTAAAATAATCCTTCCTATGAGTTACTTTCAAGAAATAGAAGCAAATGAACTACGCAAAATAAGACTACAGGGAAATAAATAAAAGTACGTGTATTTCTCCAACTGTTCTAGGTCCTTCATTCACTGCAGTTTGTTTCTTCTCTTCAGAAATAAACTTAACTTTGTTAACAAAATACATTTGTGGATCACCATAAAACATGAGCATAAAGGGCTAGAGTCATTTTGTTCCTGTGCTTAGCAGAAAACTGAAATAATGGTCATAGAACCGTGGGCAATTAAAGAAAAATCTGTAATCTTCAACATAAATTCTTTTGAAAAATATGAAAAACTGTATGTTCACTGTTCAAATATGCACCCTTTTAGTCAAAATTAATAATTCCATCCATCCTTGCTTCAATGACACAACAGTTCTTATAAACTGCAACCTAAGATCCCACTGTGTCCTCTCAAATTAAATACAAATATGCTATAGGCAGTAAACAATGGGACATAAACAATGCATATTTTAGACAAGGAATATGATTTTTCTCCCCTTAATAATAATCAATAAATACAAACTTAATTTTCATATTTCATTTTTTATTAGTTTTTTTTTTTTTTTTTCTGGTAGACAGTACACTTGAGAATTATACTGCACCAGGCATAAAGAGTAAGATTTCTACCACAGGGACATTTTGTATTCAGAATTCAATATAAATATTTCTAGTCAGACATTTCCATGGCTACAGATATTTGGTTCCTTGATTTATATGCATAGAAAGAAACAGTTGTCATAACTGTAAAAAGCAGTACTTAATAAGTACTTTTAAATGATTGGAACAGTTTTCCTTTAATATTACAATACTACTTATTTATTGGTTTGGAAACTAGGTCACCCTACGTGATGTTTTGATTTTTCTCAAAGGCATCATGAGTACTCTGCTTATTCTTTCATTCTTGTATTTTTAGCCTTCTAGTTGAGTTAGGGACCATTTTATCAGAAATCATTCTAGCACTGTAATAAGAAAAGCTCTGTTAAGGGTAGATTATATACCATAATGATTTTCAGACTTCTTTTTATAAAAAAGGTATCTGGAGACTCTGAACAGGCACATGCATACTCAGGAGGAAGGGAACAAAACACGGAGGAGTGTGCCAAAGCACAAAACTTCCTTCTGGTCCTCACTGCCTTCAAATAAATACAAATATTTAAAAGAAAAAAAAATCTCACACTGTGATTTAAAAAAAAAAAAAAAAAATCAGTATTTTCCGTGTTTCCAGGAACCTGTGGCAGGGTCGGAGATCAGTCGTCTGTCTTCCGGGCCAGCCTACAGAAGGTCCAGTTGTGCTCCACTGTGTTTTCATTGGCCCGCTCACTCATGTGATGCACTCGGGTGTTGCGGATCGTGAAACCTTGTTTTGTAATGTATTCCATCAGGTGGACCCTAAGAGAAACTTCCTGGTGATAATCACAGGGTCCAAAAGTAAAGGAAACCTGGCAGTCTCTGGTGTCCATCATGTGTTTATTCCACTTGGTAAAATAATTTGAGATGCCTTCTAGTAAGGAATGGACCTTGGTGGTGATGGTTAGTTGGGTTATGATGACAGCCACTGGGTTGGAGTACTTAGAAAGCTTCCGAGTACTAGACAGCTCCACAACTTCTTCAAAAGTATCCATGGGATACAAAGGCTTAGGATCATTGAGACACTGAATCAAGGGCTCAATCTGGTAAAAATCTGCTTCTTTCCGAAGCAGATCAAATTCCTTAAAATCCAACGGTAAGGTCAATTCTGAAGTTCTTAAGAAGTTGAGGACATATCGGAAAAGAGGTCCATCTCGATCAATAAAGTAATTGCCTTGAGGGTCTCGAGCTGTGGGGAAGTCCCCCCCAAACATAGCTCCAAGCATGGAATCCGGGTAACGCGTCAGTGTGGTGAGAGACGTTGTATACAAGTGTCCGCCTACATTTAACGTGACTGGGTCAGTCATCTGAAATTTTTAAAGAAACGATCAGTCACCTGAAATTTTTAAATACCAACTTTGACAAATTAAGAAAGTAAGTGATACTGAGCAAAGCCCAAGATTCTTTCAGGCTATAATGTATTTAGTAATCCTCTAATGCAAAATGACTTTACTACCAGCAATAAACCCACCCAGATGAAGCGATCTAACATTTGCTTTCAATAGAAAAAAAAACAAGGATAAATCCAATTATGTAAAGACTTACGCTAAGAATCCAGGGCACTGACTTCCAGAGCCACATCATTTCAGGCCCATTATCTACAGAATGTTCAGGTCAGAATATATTGTGAGAAGGGAAAAGCCACGCTAAAATACACTTATTTTTTTCTGATTTTTTTTAAAGGCTTGCATTTTTCTGAACTTAATTTACCATAAGATAGAATTAAAATGATCTGATAATATAGACATTTACTTTCAGTATTTCTTTGGGTTTTTCCCCTTCAAACAAAAGGAATAAACTATGAAATTTGTTTTTAAAATAAAAATTTGGGCTGGGTGCAGTGGCTCATGGCTATAATCCTAGCACTTTGGGAGGCCAGGGCAGGCGGACTGCCTGAGCTCAGGAGTTCAAGACCAGCCTGGGCAACATGGCAAAACCCCATCTCTATTAAAAATACAAAAAAAAAAAAAAAAAAAAATAGCTGAGCGTGGTAGTGCCTGAGTAGTCCTAGCTACTTGGGAGGCTGAGGTATGAGAATCACTTGAAACCGGGAGGCGGAGGCTGCAAGTGAGCCAAGATCACGCCACTTCACTTCAGCCTGGGCAACACAGAGAGATTCTGTCTCAAAAATAATTAATTAATTAATTAATTAAATTAAAAACTGTGCAGACTTAATCTTGGTAACTTTTTCATGGAAGTGATACTTTCAAATACTAAGTTAAAATATACAGTTTAGTCAAAAAATCATCACATACCCAAAAGCTAACAGCAGCCATAAAATTTAATAATCTGATAGTGTATTCACTTTTGTAACATTAATGTTGCAATCTGGCCTTTAATTTTGAGAAGCAAGCTTCTCTTAAAAAACATACCTTCAGTTTTAGAAACACTATTTAAGAAAAAAACAGGCCAGGCGTGGTGGCTCACACCTGTAATTCCAGCACTTTAGGATGCCAAGGAGGGTGGATTACTTGAGCTCAGGAGTTGCTGACCAGCCTGGGCAACATGACAAAACCCTGTCTCTACAAAAAATACAAAATATTAGCCACACATGGTGGTGCCCACCTGTAGTCTCAGCTACTTGGGAGGCTGAGGTGGGACAATCACCTGAGCTTGGAAAGTCATGAGCCGAGATCGCGCCACTGCACTCCGGCCTACGCAAAAGAGCAAGACCCTGTCTCAAAACAATAAAAAACAAAAAAAAAAGAAAGGAAGAAAGAAAAAAGAAAAGAAAGAAAGAAAAAAAAGAAAGAGACTTCGGGTACTAGGCAAGTAAAATATACCTTACACCAAAGGAATAGAAAAATAGGGAGACATACGCACACACAAAAAAAGGAGTGGGAGAAGAGGCACTTTCTCAACCATTAATCTCCCAAACCACAATAAAATATCCTCCATATCATTACTCACTAGATCCTTTTGTAGTCACTATTCACGAAGAAAGAGTCTTCAGAGCAATATACTTTAAAAAATAAAAAATCATGTTACTTCTCCAGTGATTATAAAAAGTATTTGGAGAATCCATTTTGAGTTTGCTTCCATTAAAACACCAAAGACAGGAGGATCGTTTGAGGTCAGGAGTTCGAGACCAACCTGGCCAACATGGTAAAACCCCATGTCTACTAAAAATACAAAAATTAGCCAGATGTGGTGGTACACACTGATAATCCCAGCTACTCGGGAGGCTGAGGCAGGAGAATCTCTTGAACCTGGGAGGTGGAGGTTGCAGTGAGCCAAGATCACACCACTGCACTCCAGCCTGGGCAAGAGGGCAAGACTCCACATAAAAAAAATTTAAAAATAAAATAAAAATTTTAAAAACACCACACAAGACAAAAACAACCTCCAAAATACATCTAAACTAAGTAAAAGGGGGCAGAGAGGTTACACAAATTCACAATTTTCTTTTCTTATAAGATATACCTAAAAATACATAAGTTATCCTTATGTACACACAAAAATAATTCCCCAGCCTTCAAAATGCATCTCCAAGAAGCACTCACCATATAGCCCCAGTCTCCATTATCCATCTGCTCCAGTGATGCGTCTTCAAGAACCCAGGTTTCAGGGAAACTTCAAGAGGAGAAAAACAGACATATGATAGCATATATAACTATGAACATAAAGAAGAAAGGTTTTTTTCCACCCAACAGAGGAGGCCAAACACCAGAAAAACTACTCATCCTTGCTCAGCTGAAACCTACTGCAGGGCAAAGATCTGGGGAAGAAAGCATTCCCCTAGGGCCTTCATATCCTGTATTCTTACCATAGAGAACCCATCTGGAACTAAGAGACTGAAGATTTTCAGAGAAAGAACTATCCGGTACTTAAGAGAAGGAGAAAGAGTCTAGGAAGCAACCCAGTCATTCAAATTCTACCTCTCTTCTTAGAAAATCAATTTTTAGAATTTATATAAGAGAACATTATGATTAACTCTACAACCTTATCCTGGTACAAACCTATAATGGTCCTCACCAAAAAGGTCATTTAAGAAAAAAGGAGAGGCGGGGCGCAGTGGCTCATGCCTGTAATCCCAGCACTTTGAGAGGCCGAGGCAGGCGGATCACCAGGTCAGGAGTTCAAGACCAGCCTGCCCAACATAGTAAAACCCCATCTCTACTAAAAATTCAAAAAGTTAGCCGGGCGTAGTAGCGGGCGCCTGTAATCCTAGCTACTCAGGAGACTGAGGCAGGAGCATCACTTGAACCTGGGAGGCGGAGGCTGCAGTGAACCGAGATTGTGCCACTGCACACCAGCCCCTGCAACAGTGCGAGACTCCATCTCAAAAAAAAAAAAAGAAAAAAGGAAAAGGGAGAAGGGGAAAACTTCTTTTCATCAGCGTTTCGGCTGTACAAGCCAGTCACCTGAGTAAAAGCATCAAAAATCATAAACCTCCCAGGACACCAGCATCCCTTTCCCAGAGAAATACATCAGAATGGTATTTATCTCATAATATAAAAAATAATAATAATGATGTTTTTTAATAATGATGTAATTCTCTTTGTACAACAATTAAATAGAAAGCGATTTAAATGCCAAACTGTTAAGAGCACAATTTGGGGCGAAAAGAACCTTACCAATACAGATGAGACTCAATCAGCCAGCACTCATGGAGAGCCAGCCTTAAGACACTGAGAAATGCTCAGATACTAATGATGCCAATGTGAATTTATTTTTATCTACAATTCAAAAGCACTTAAACAAACAGTTTCCCAGCTACTGAACTGCCTTAGTCAGTTCCCTCTCACACACTTCAATCCCAAATCAACCTGCAAAGAAAAACTGCAGAGCAAATTTCTAAAGCTCTGGCAAGAGATGGTAAGAAACATGGAATTATTGGTATTCATCCAGGAAAAGCACCAGCTTTTTTACGTGGTCCTTTAACAGATCCACTTTTCCCACTTTTAGAGGAATCTGGCACAGAATTCCCAGAACAAGCCCTGGCTATAGAAGATCACAAAGGCTCTTTCTCAAAAGGTCACTCAGGCATGTAGAGAACATTTGCATAGCACAGCATGGGCTGAAATCAGAGCCTGAAGCATCTATTTCTCTACCTTGCAAATCCTTCAAAGTACACAAACTAAAATGTGGACCAGGCTATGGGGCAGTCAGTGTTTATTCTTTACACTCAGCAGCTGGATATAGATAGGCCTCCACATGCTATGGGGTGAGAAATGGAACAAATGTCAAATTCAAGACTGTTATGACAGTCTTTCATTCCTCTGGCTCACTTCACAAATAGTATCCGAGGTAAACAGGACCAAGAAATGGGCTTTGCCAATTTGTCTTGCCAGGATCTGATTCAGTTACTGATAACAACAGATTAGCAACTGAGCAATTTAAAAGGCCACTCATCCAAAAGTGCTGGTAAGATGCTCATCTTTGGCATTTTCCCATCACCCAAAGTATTCATTCCTGACAGCCTCAATAATCATTCATTCAACCAACAATTATTGTGGGTTATCCATGGAGTGGAGGGGATGCCTATGTGCAATGTGGATACACAGAAAGAGGAAAAGAACAATCTTTGCCCTCATGGAGCTTTCCATCTATAATGGAAGGCAACATGCAATGACTGAAGTACAGAACAGAATTCAAAGCGCTATGTAACAGATGGACCAGCAGAGGCCTGCAAGAGGGGAAAAGCAAGAACCAAATGGGAAAATGGAGCACCTCTGGGAAGAGCCCACTCAGTTGAATCTTTGAAAGAAAATTTGGACAACCTAAGAAGGGATTCTAGAAAGAAGAAACAATTTAAAAGACGGGGGCATGAAAAACTTCTTCCCCCTACAACATTCCTGATACCAGTAGGCTGAGCATGGATTACTATCCTCATCTTAAAGATGCAAAACAGAGAAACAAGGCAGATTAAGTGACTAGCTGGAGGCGCCACAGCTGGGAAGTAACTAGATATGAACTCGCACGTTCTGACTCTTAGTCTAGATTTTTCCATAAATCCCCTCCTAGGGTAGAAATTGAAAGAACAGAATCCAAGAGACAAGAAATTGAAAAAGATTAACTTTAAACTCTCTATAGCCATCTAAACCCTATCCACCCAGTAGGGTTTTATTTACAAATTTTACAGTAACTCAGCCTAACTAGTCATAACGGGTTTGTAAAAATTTTCCTGAGGCCCTCCCCCACCACCAAAAAAAGGCAGGAACCCATTCAACTAGTGTGAATAATGGCTGCTGTCCTCTGTCTGTAGTGACATAAAGAACTCCAATCCATGAATATCCAAATGATTAAATAAGAAACAGAAGATCAAAGACAAGGAAAAAAGCAGACATCAATGTTGCAGCCGTTAACGAAAAGCCTGTCCACTATTAACCCTTTTTTCTTTTTTACTGCTAAATCAAAACAAGATAACTTCTTGAGCAGTTATCTTAAAAAAAAAAAAAAAAAAAAAATTAGATGCTGTCCCTGAATCTGTTCCACAGCAAAAGCAAAAGTTCCGGTACAAAGATGTAATGAAAGCTCACGCTTAATAATTCAGGAAAGCAATTATAGGAATCTACAGCCCCTGTTTCTTAAAAAAGCACCCAAAAGGCTTCCTATACTTGTGTATAAGATACATCAAAATAAATTGAAGCAAAGTCACTATTAGTCACTTCCAATAACAATGACTAAACTGTCTAAAGAAACCAAATTGTTCATTAAAGAGTTCAAAGGGAAAAAACAGTATTGATTAGTTTAAATTTTATCTCTAGCTGCTTCTAAATATCTTCTGTGGAGATGCTTAAATACAGCAAGAAACAAACAAACAAAAAAGCACGAAGAATTCCTTGTTATACAATAGCTGGATAATGATCATTTCTGAATTCTGAACTGACCACCATTAGGAATATCTCTGAAATGATGCAGATGAATGAAATACAATCCCAAAGAATTTCCAGAATAGTTTCAATCTCTTCTACTAAATCATTTTCCAGAGCTACTAACAATTACAAAATGATTCATTTGCTTTTCATCTTCTCTCCCTTCTGGCACAGTCTCCAGTGGAGGGCTTAATGAGAAGTTAAATGACCACAAGACAGGCAGCAGAAGGAAGATCTTGAAATGGGTATCAAATAGGCCGGTTTTACTTGATGAAAGCAAATAAATATCTACTATTTCAGAAAATCTACCAGGAATGGTAACAATGAAAAATGAAAAAAGTTTTCCTTTACAGTGACTTTCCCTACTAAAACTAAAGATAGTTTTGAAAGACAGCAAACGCAACCAAGCACAAACAGCTATAAAGTTCAAAGAAGCCTCTGACCCTGTAAAATCAGTTCACCTGAAAAGATGTAACCTTTGATGCAAATAAAATTCTTGTGAAAACAACACTGACCATTCCCCAAAGAATATAAAGCAGTGCTGAAAATTCACCCATGTTTAAGCTTCAAAGGTTATTGTGACTAATGTATAAATTCTGACAGTGTCATGTTAGCAGGTAATTAAGCTTAAGAAAACACATACTGAAGAATTTACAGAAGCCTTAAAAGAAAATATTAATTTTCTAAAGTAGTATATCTGAAGAATGCATAATTTGGTAAGTTAATAACTTAAAAAAGTAACCTAAGAACCCTTAAATGCCATTCTCCCTGTCACTGCAGAATTGCAATTTCAGGCCTCATGGTTATGATGAACCAATCTAACAATATTCTGGGTTTATCATTCTTGCTATAGATTAAGAATTCTCCAGGGCAAAAGTCCTAATCCTGTATAACTACCTATATGTTGCAATAAAAACCTCCGAACTTCAATGAAAAATAAAAACTTCCAACTACTGACTTCCCAGAGTTTCTAGGCAGCCCTTTAAAATGCGTTTTTTTTTTTTTTTTTTTTTTTTTTTGAGACGGAGTCTTGCTCGGTAGCCCGGGCTGGAGTGCAGTGGCCGGATCTCAGCTCACTGCAAGCTCCGCCTCCCGGGTTTACGCCATTCTCCTGCCTCAGCCTCCCAAGTAGCTGGGACTACAGGCGCCCGCCACCTCGCCCGGCTAGTTTTTTGTATTTTTAGTAGAGACGGGGTTTCACGGTGTTAGCCAGGATGGTCTCGATCTCCTGACCTCGTGATCCGCCCGTCTCGGCCTCCCAAAGTGCTGGGATTACAGGCTTGAGCCACCGCGCCCGGCCTTAAAATGCGTTTTTAATGAAACCTTCGTGTCTGGTAGTCAGAAAAGATTCAATAAACTCCCTCTCTCTATACTTACCTTCAAAATTGCCTTTTTACTGAGTTTTGCTCTTCTTGAAATGTGGGAGTTTGAAAGTGAAATACTTTTTATAGTAACTAGTTCAGCGACATCTAAAGGAGCCTTTGGGGTTAACATTCACATACAGGCCAGCACAAGTAGCCAGGCATACAAGGATAATGTGATTATGGTGTTAGATTATCCTTAACCATACCACTGCAGAAATGGATTTTTCTCTAAAAGTAATCATTTTCTCTTTCTCCTCTCTCAACCATGTGGTCAAGAAGAGAGGAGTTATAGGTTTAAAAGTGACCTAATATTAAAAAGCTGTCACAAAATCATAACACTCCTCTTAACCCTCAGTTTCCGAAAGATAAGACGGGCTAATACCATCTTCCCAAAAGTAATTACACCATTTAGGCACTACACAAAAGCAAAAATTGGCCTATAAGAGTAACACATCACAGGACAAGGAAAGAGAACAGGTTCCCAGGGAGGTTCTGTAGTCGAATTTTGCTCCATTACTGATTATGAGACCCTGAGAAAATCACTCTTTATGCTCAGCTTCTTCTTTGGGGAAATGGAGAAAATAAAGGAGATCATGAATATAAAACCATCTGTAAACTGGCAAGTATTAGACAAATGTGAAAACACTAGTGGCAGCAGCATAAACAAAATTTCTATGTTAACATGAAAAACTTGACTGTGAACACAAGTAATTTAGAGCATTGGCCTGGAGACGGCAAATATGGAGGAGGCAGCCTCTTAATTTGCTCTAAATCTCCCCGGGTCCTCTTTTTCCCAGAGCTCCAGAAGGGAGAACTACATACAGGTAAAGGGGAGTGTCTAGTTTTCCCAGAGATCACCCAACATCTGAGCTCCTGATCTCAGAAGGAACTTCCTTAAAGCATGACTCAGGATTATCTCCAAGGTAAAGCTGAATCCAAATACATACATGTACTCCATTTTAAATGGACCCCAAATATCAAAATCCAAACGCACCGAAGGATTCATAGGGTTCACCCTAAGATTTCTGTAAGTAGTAATGCTTTGGTTAAAATATGATTTATGAAAATTCAAATCACAAAACTTTGGGATGGCATCCGTGGCTATCCTGACCACTCCACTCCATCGTTCATATCTAAAGCATAGCACAAAATCAAGTATCCGTATGGACTGATGGTTTTCGGCCAAAGAGAAAATTCTCTCAACCTACCAACCCTGCTGACAAAACCATTTTCCTTTTCCTAGCTACATATTTATTCATTTGAAAACATCTCAATCTTGGGCTCAGGACTGTGCTACATGCTGTCCCCAAGCTTCTCTCCTATCCCAGGATGATTCAAGTAATAGGGCATTTGTGACAGCGAAAAAAAGAACATGCCAGGGGGATATGGAAGAGATGCTTAGGCTACCCCAAATATTCTTAGCCGAGCCAGGTCATCCCAGGTCACTTTGCCACCCAAACCTCTTCTATCACTAAGTCCTAAAATTGGATCCATCAACTTGTTCTAGAACTGGTATACTTGAACAGAAACATGATAACTTCAGCAGAATATCCAAACAGGATCTCTGTCACGTTTCATTTCCCCGTCCCACCCCCAGACACAGCCTCCACCACTGACAGCCCAGCAGGTGCTGCCAGGGCTCCCCATTACCACAGCCATTTATCACCTCTGACATCAAGCATTAAAAACGCCACCACACACACAAATCTAGGCATAAAGAACTCAGCTGCAATCTGAGTGTCTCTTCAGGGTAGAAAATCCCAAAGCCAGGGTTTTGAGTCCTGCCTCACGCTTTAAACTAGGGCAATTGGTGGCTAATAAGCGCAATCTCCCAAAAACAATCATTTTCGAGCACACCCCGAATGTCTCCGTCCGGGCCGTGCTTCGCTGCTGCCCCACCAGCGAAACCCCCACAAACCCGACCCGGCCAGGGGTAGGGCGGGCGATGCTCCGGGCCCGGACGAGGGGCGCGCCGCGGAGCTCCGAACCCGGGCCCGCAGAAACCGCGCATCCCCGCGGGCGGGCCCCAGAACCCCCGCCCAGGCCCCGCCGCGGGCACCTCCGCCGCCGGCTCGTGCCAGCCCCGGGACGCGCGGTCCCCTCAACGCGGCCCCGCCGCCGCCGCCCGGTTCCAGGAGCCCCCGCCCAGATAATCCTCCGCCCCGCTCCCCTGGCCGCTCCGCGCAGACGTCTCCCAAAACCCGGCCCTCCCAAGCCCCGGCCCCGCAAGCCCCAAGCCAGCCCCACTCACTGCGCGGCGGCGGCGGCGGCGGCGGCCGGGCCGGGAGATGCCCGCGGCCGGAGAGCGCGAGCGCGGGGACGAGCGAGCCCGCGCCCGGCGGCGGCGGCGGCGGCGGCGGCAGAAGGGACGACTGAGCCCGCGCCCGGAGTTGCGGCTCCAGCTGCCCGGCGCGGGCGGCGCCTTCCCAGCAGAGCCGTGGCGCCACGAGCGCGGGCGCCCCCTAACGGCAGCGCGGGCGGGAAGCCAGAGAGCCGGGCGGCCTTAGGAGCGAGCGCAGCCGGAGCCGCGCGGTCAAGACTGCAAGACCGCAGCCCCGAAGCCCCGCCCCGAAGCCCCAGTCCCGCCCCTTAGGCTCCGCTCAGAAGCCCCGAAGCCCCGAAACCCCGCCCCTACGTCCCGCCTCCGTCCGCAGCCTGGGGTCCGCCCAGCCCCAGGCCCACTGCGTCCTCAGAGCCGGTGTTTCCACAGCTGTTTCTCCTTAGTCATTTCATGAACTTGTATGGGGCCCCCAGTATATCTCAGGCCTGAGGGTTTAGGAGATACAGCGGCCACCAAGACGGAAGCGGGTCCTAATGAAAGGAGAAGACAGACAAGGTTCAAGGAAACAGCTAATAGACAAAATAATGACAGGTTATGATCATAAGCGTTGGGAGAGGCGTGATTAGAGGACTTAGATGGAGAAGAGAAGGGAGCCCCTGCTTCAAACGCAGTAGCCAAGGAAGACCTGGACCCCGGACCTGCGGTCGGAGCCTCTCCTGCCTGCCCTGCACTGGGGAGACAACCCTGCGATGAGGCCTGTGAAGAAGCCCCCGCGGCCACCCCTCCGGCCTGGTGGGCAGGACAGCAAAGGACAGCTGGGCCCAGAGCCTCAGCAACACGGGCAGTCAGGTGGAGAGAAGGGCAGAGCCACCTTCAGCAGACGAAACGACCCGTGCAAAGGCTCTGGGGCCTGGAGGAGCTCGGCCCTAGATGAGACTGGCGCCGGTATTGTCCCCACTTCACCAGGAAGGAAGCCAAGACTGCAGAAGATGGGCAGCTCCTAACGCCTCAGGGCTAATTGGCCTCCATCCGTCCACTAGTTCCAAGTCCCATTCGCTTCCTACTAGCCAGGCCTCTGTCCCCTTCCGTTGGGACCGGTTACCTGATGCTGGGTTTAACCTTCTCTACCAGAATAACCACTGGCCTTAGAAACTTACTTGGGTTTCACGTCTGCATGTGTGTGAGCTAGCTCTGGGGTTGAAATTATATCAGCATGATCATCACAGTTGTATCTGATACTTGATTCTTCTCCAAAGCTCAAATTGATAGGTTAAATAAATGACATATGCTTCATGAACATACCCGAGTGCTACATGATCAAATTCACAAAGACTAGGTGAGAATACAGGGAAATGTGTGTGAAAATGATCAAAATGATCAGTACACAAACTAGTATACATGATATCCTGATTTTATTTTTAAAAACATATATACAGACAAAAATGTTGAAGGATCATCGTGTTCAAGATAATAGTAGGGGGATGTTAATGGCATTGCTTCTTAACAGTCTTCTGAATTTTCATGAATATTGAATTTATAATCAGAAAAATACAATGAATTTTGGGTTTGGTTTTTTTTTTGGCCCCCTGCCCCGCCCCACCCCGCTGAGTTTTGTTGTTGTTGTTGTTTTAATAGAAGGACAATACCAAAATTACCCAATACTCAGATCTCCAGAATTTGGTGCCACTGATAACCCAGAATTGCCTCTGACTTACTGGGTGTCCTTGGAAGAGTTATTTCCCCTCTCAGGGCTTCTATTTCCACATATAAAAACTGATGGATTAATTTTGTTATTGGTGATTTTGTCAGACCTAGTCCTTCCTATCTTAAAATTTTTATAACTATTGCTAATTGTACTTTCACTTTTGTATTTTATAATCGATAGATGGCTATTGAAATGCAGTTGGGTTTTACATAATCTTATATTCAGCAAAATTGAACTCTTTCAGTTCTAATAAGTTTGTAGGTTCTCTTGAATTTGCTGTGCAAATAATCATAGGATCTGCAAGTTGTAACAGTGTGATATCTTCCCGTCCTTTTTTTCCTTTTTCTTGCAGTACTGTGCTGACTAAATTCTCCCACACAATGTTGAAGAGCAGTGATGGTAATGGGCATTTCTATCCTGTTCTTGACTGCTTCTAACATATCACCGTTAACTATAGTGTTTGTTGTGGATTTTTTTGATAGATAATCTTTATCAGGGTAAGGAAGCACTATTCTTCTTTACTATGAATGAGTGCTGAATTTTATCAATGTGAGATTCCCCCCATTGCAATGTAATGAATTACAACCATGGATCTTATTATATTAAACCATCCATGTGTTCCCAGGATAAACTCGCCTTGATGATGTATTTTTTTAAGTCAATATATTTTTATTCAAGGAATTTCACACATCATGATGTATTATTTTTTCAATATACTGCTAGATTCCATTTGCTAATATTTCATTGGGGTTTTTGTATCCATGTGGATGACTGAGATACGCTACTATTTTCCATTCTTATTCTCTCCTCATCTGGCTTTGCTATCAAAGTTACTTGAGCTCATAACATACCTTAAGGAATGAGTGTCTATTCACTAGACTGGGATTTTCTATAGAATTTGAATGTTCTATAGGATTCTCCCGCAAACCATCTGGATCTGTTAGTTTGGAGGATTGGGGGTGGAAAGGGTTTATATTGGAAACTGTTTGCCTCCATAGAGCTCAGGGTTGCAAGCCTGCTGGGGAAGGCTGGCTTCTGGTTTACAGCTGCCCCTGACCCTCTGCACCTCTCTTTTCCAGGTGGCCACCAAGTATCCAGGCTCTTGTGGTAAAGACACTGATCCTGGTCTGCCCCAGGCCAGGCTGACCTGGAGGAGGCTGTTTATTATTGCAGCTACACCTGTTACAGGAAAGAACCAAGCCCAGCAAGGTGCTGGGAGGGCAAAGGGGGACCAGCAGTTGACACAACTGATTGGTAGGAATGAAGCCTGGAGTTCTGAGTCCCCTGCCTCTGTCCCTTCTTCTTCTCCCAACTCTCACTGCCTAGCCGACCTCACCTCCTACTTGTCAGGAAAACCTTTCCCCTTCAGTGGGAGCCCCCTGGACCTCTCCTCTGCCCTCTTTTGGATTGACCAGCATTGCGCTACCCTCCCCTCATGAGATGGCTGGGGGATTCCACCTCCTGTTCAGCTGATCCCCTCCCTGGGCTCTGATCCATTCCTTCTCCCGCCCTTTAGCCTCTCCAGGCTCAGATCTTCCATCCCTCCCTCTCTCCACTCCCCATCTCCCACGCCCATGAGCAGATAAACAGCCTCAGGTCTCTGTCTGACTCAAGAATTTTCAGACTTCTCCTTTGACACAGTGTCCCCCTCCCTCTCTTCCTTTGCTGTGTCCCCCACTTCTCCTAAACCCCAACCCGTAACATTCAATCTGACCTCAGGGCCCACCTCTCCATCTAAATAGGTCACCAGAATCTTCCTTGATACTAAATCCCAAAGAGCCTCCTCTGACCTACGTGGCTCAGTCTTCTCCACAGCAAGGCCTCTGCAGTGACGTCTGCCAGGGGACAGCCCCTTCCCTTGGCTTCTAGGATGAGTGTTCTCCTCGTTCTCCTCCTTCTTCTGTAGCTCCTCCTCTTAGACTTACAAAGATGCTCCTCTTGCTTTACCCCGACACTTATGCCCAAGTTTCTGTCCAACACCATCCCCTCCTCTCCATGTACCCCTCTCCATGGAATGACTCAGCCACCTCCATGGGTTCCTTTACTGTGTCTGAGCCAAAGGCTTCCAAATCCATGTCTCTGGGCCAGCCCTCTGTCCTGAATCCAGAGCTATAGATCTTGTCTATTCTATGGCCCCAATTGTGTACAAGGTACTGTGCCAGGTGCTTTTACCCACTGTATCAGTTACCTTTTGCCACATAACAAATAATCCCAAAAGGTAGGGTCTTAAAACAACTTCCAAGCGCTTTCCCCTCCGTTTCTGTGGGTCAGGGACTTGGAAGCAGCTCAGGATCCCTCAGGAGCTTGCAGTCTAATTGGCAGTAGGGGCTGCAGTCATCTGAAGCCTGGAGACTTCCCTTCCAAACTCCCTCACGTGGCGTTCAGCACAAGGCATTCATTCTTTGTCATGAGAGTCTCTCCTGACAACATGGCAGCGGACGTCCCCCAGAGCGAGTGACCCAAGAGACGGCAAGATAGAAGCCACAATGTCTTCTATAACTCAACCTCAAAAGCGACACACATATTATTATGGTCCCACAGATAAACCCTACTACAGTGCGGGAGGGCACCACAAGGCATGAAGCAGGAGGCTGCCACCACACCCTCACCACAGCTCGGAGGGCAGAACACCCCCACGGCCCTCGGGATAGATGAGAAGGCGAAGGCACACAGAGGTGAAGTTATTGATCCAGGCCACATGACTAAGTGTGGGAGGAGACTGGAACATGGTTCTGCCGGCTCCCTGCAGTTTCCTCCTCCTCACAGCCCGTCGAACCAGGGTCCACTGCCAGCCTCCTCACCCTCAGCATGTGCAAACCTGAACTCTCCTCACCACCCCCAAACCTCCCAAGTCTCCAGCTCAGCTCGGCAAATGGCGCCTCCGTCCTCCCATCTGCCCAGACCAGAAGCTTTGAGTCATGCCTGCTCCTTCCTCCCCCTCACTTCCCAGCGCCAGAGAACCCAGCCCTGCCAAGTCTTCCCCCTCAGTGCAGCCTGGATTCATTTCTCCTTCTCCCTCTTCTTCTACACCACCATCAAGTGAGGCCAAGCCACCAATATGTCCATCTCGGACCTCTGCAGTAGCCCCCTCCTGGTGTCCCCTATTCCCTCAGACCCCTATGTTGCCCATCCGTCCTCCTCTCTCCAGCATAAGTCAGCTCTAAAGTCATAAGTCAGCTCAAAGTCAGCACGAAGCTGCGTGTCACCCTGCCTGCTTTATACTCCCTCAGTGGCACCCATTGCCTTCAGGGTCCAGTTCAAACTCCCCACAGTGTGGTCTGGTCCCTGACCACTGGTCCTTCCTTCTCCCCTCTCCTCTCTCTCTGGGCCCAGCCTCTCTGGCCACATTTTAGGTCCTGGGACCCACTGCTAATTTTCTCACTTCAGGGCCTTCCATTATGCTGTTCCCCTGACCTAGATCTCTCTTTCCCCACCCCTTAGCATGCCTGTCTCCTCATCCTTTAGCATATTGTCACCTCCTCAGGGAGGGCTTCCCTGACCTCCCAGCGAGGCTGAGTTCCCCCAGCTATAACTTCCACAGTGCCTATCCTTCCCTCTCTCCACCTCCCTGCTTCTCAGCTGGACTGTGAGCCTCCTGAGGACAGAGGCTGTGTCCCCTTAGCTCATAACTGCACCCTAGTACTTCACCTGGTACCCGCCACTTAGCACGTTCTCAACAGCTATGTTACAGTTTGGTGCATTCTCTGCACTGTCTCCCACTTGCACTCCACACTCCAGCACGTGGACAATGTTCATTTCCTTAGATGAATTACGGGAGCTCTGACCTCCAGATGTTCACTCATGCTGTTCCCTCTCAAGGCATGCCCTTCCCTTTTTTCCCCCAATTCACTCAGCTAACTCCAGTTTATTCATCAGCAACTTGGTTTGCCAGATTTAGCAAATGAAAATACAGGATGCTCTGTTAAATTTGAATTTCAGATAAACAATGAATAATTTTTTCATATAAGTATGTCCCAAATATTGCATTAGATACAAGTATCCAGTATTTTACCTGGCCACCCTATCAGGAACCAGCACCACTCCCCTCTCCTTTGAGAGGTCTCCCTGGCCTCCACCTCTACTTTAGGTCTGCTCGCCCCTTAAGCCAGGGGTCCCAAACCAGCCCCCTGCTGGCTCCTGCTGAGCACGTAAACACTCCCTCTGTTTTGAAACAGTCTGTACCAACTGGACTGTGATCTCCTGACACAGAGAACTGTGTCTCAGACTCCATTCAGAATCTCTCTTCACCTGGGACAATCTTGGCCCTCAGGAGAGGGTCAGTTGGGTTTACAGAGAAGAGAAATGAAAGAGCAATGAAGACAAAAAGTAAACAAGATGGGAAAAGGAACTACAAAAGGTAACACAGCCCAAGGAGCAAGAGCAGGCTGAAGCTCTTGACTGATTGCGTGCAATGTGGGGTTCCCCTTCCCACCTCCCTCCATGCCTTGCCTTGCCTCTGTCAGTTAGAGCCCCTCTTCCCCCCAGCTCCAGTCTCAGGGAGCTTTCGGATTATTCTGGGGCAGGAATGCAAAAATAAACCAGCCTGGGTCCCTTTAAAAGGTTTTACAAAACAACCTCTTTAGCTTCAGAATGGAAGGCCCTAGGCAGGCACAGTAGCTCACACCTGTAATCCCAGTACTTTGGGAGGCCAAAGCAGGAGGATGGATCACTTGAGCCCATGAGTGCGAGACCAGCCTGAGAAACATAGTGAGATCCCCCCATCCCTACAAAAAAAATACAAAAATTAGCAGGCCATGGCGATGTGCACCTATAGTCGCAGCTACTTAGGAGGACGAGGTAGGAGGATTGCTTGAGGTAGTTGATGCTGCAGTGAGCTGCGATTGCATCAGTGCATTCCAGCCTGGGAAACAGAGTAAGACCCCAACTCAAAAAATAATTAATTAATCAATTCATTAATTAAAATAAAATGGGAAGCCCTGTGAGGGAGCAAGGTAGGAGTTCATGCTTCAGCCCCGGATGGAGGAGAGCTGTGAGGGTGCAGTGGGCAAGGAGGCACCCCCAAAGCGGGGGGCAGCTCAACTGCTATCAGAGTCCAAGCAGGTCATCTGAGGGCCAAACCTGCACTCAGCTCACACATGGCCATTCCAATTACCTCCCACAAGCCCTGCCATGCTGGGGGTGGTCCCTAGGGACTGCAAGAGGTGAGGAACCCTAAAGCAGTGAGTTGCATCGATTATCTGAACCCTCATCTCCGCTGATCTCCTTCCAACTACCCATTGTGGCATATTCTGAGGAGTCCAGGAACTGGCCAGTGGGGAAATGGAGTCTACTCTGCCTCTCTTGGTGGTGGGCTCTGTCTCTTCAGTGTAGGGTGTGTGTGTGTGTGTGTGTGTGTGTGTGTGTCCCTTTCTTTTACTTTGGTCCTTGTGCCACCAGTTTCACCAACTGTGATTTTCTTAGGACTTGTAAATGGCCTTCTTTAGCTTTTTACTCACTGGGTGCATCAACTCAGAAACAAATTCCTAAACAGCCCCCTTGCACTCTCTGTCCCTGGGAACTGGCCCCAGCCCCTCTCCACACTTGCCTCAGCTTCCAGGCCACCCTCTGGCACAAGTGACCCTTGCAGCCAGCAGTTTCCAATGCCTCCTCCACATCCAGCCATTAAGACGCTTTGGCAAGTTTGATGAGAGTGTTTTTCCTTTTTTTAATAAGGTTTCTAATTGCCTGTTATTTCCAACCTTCTCTTTCATCAGCTTCCAAAACTCTGCTGGGAGCTACAGAACCAGGGAAAGGAATCTGGTTCTCACCAGTGTCAGGAGAGAGGCCCTGCGGTTGTCCTTGGATGTCACCATCCTCTTCACCATTATGACTCGTAATTATAGACAACGGATCTTAAATTAGCCCAGGAATCAGAAGCTCTGGCTCCTGTCTTCAGCCCCAGGAGTGTCTCAGCGTGGCACCTCTGAAAAGTTTACTGGCTTTGAGACCCCTTTTATGTCAAATGGGAATAAAGCTGCCTAGCCATAGCATCACCGGCTGGTGTGAAAAGAGCTCATAAAACAACTCCAGATTCTGAAGTCTCACCCTTACAACTCCGTGCCCCCAAACACTTGTCTGTAACACATTTCAGGCCTTGGTTTGTCCTCTTGCCCTGTTTCTAATCCAAGCCATTTCCTCTGCATGTGTTTAGTTGTTTAGCAAGGGCGTAATCACTTGCAAAGCCTCGCTTCTGCCTTTTCTGTCCAGTCCCTCCCAGGCTGGAGCTCTCTGGGTCCTCGGGGCTCTCTTTCCACACTTTTTCCTACCTGGATGCCTACTCTCAATCTCAACCCAATAAGGGGGCACCAACCCACTGCCCCTGCCCCATCTCAAATACGTTGCCTTGTCAAGGAGTTCTGCATGACTGTCTGAAATATGGTTACGACAGGGATCAGGATATGCTCCCCCAAAATATGGCAACTTGGTATACTGGATATTTTTAAGTTGAAAGAATTTGAGAAAGAGCAGATGCAGGAAGGACTCTTTGACCTTCCCCTGAAAGTCATAAGCCCTTATTTAGTTCCTTATGAAGTCCTCCACACACAAAACTTGTATTACATAAATGTGTAAGTTTTTATCTTGTTAATCTGTCTTTTGCTACAGAAGGAAAAAGGTATTTTTTCCTCCATATAATTACCTTTATAGAACTCCTATGTTTTATACAACCTGCAATTAGTAATATTTGTAAAGTTGCCATAATACTGGATCTGTGAATGTTCTAGGAGCTTCTGAAATGTAAAGTGTGATTACAAGGCAAGAACGCTATTTTAACCCTATTAAAATGTCCCTAGGGTTTTGGGGCAATACAGGGGTTGGAGGGCTCAACACCTCAATAGTTAACAGTGGATCCATTGTCATCTCAGAAAAAAAAAAGAGAGAGAGAGAGAGAGACACAGCATCATGTCGAGCAGTAACTATAGCAACTGCATGAAGAGCCATGTTTTGGGATTCAGAATTGCCTTACACATGTCACTTATCTCCTGTTACTGATGTCAGGTCCCAAGATGACTGGGTGGGACCCCAGTTTGCTCTCTGGCTGTGTCACTTACCAGCAACCAGGGCTCGGACCCACTCAAAAGCCTCTCAGCCTCAGTTTCCTCAACTGTAAAATGGAATAAACAACTTCTTGGCAGGGCTGTTATGACACTAAAATGAAACAATTAAAGTATGAAAAATTCTGACAATGCAGTGCCTGGCATGAAGTTGGCACACAATAAATTGGTAGCTCTTATTATAATAACTAATTGCTGCCCTGCTGATTTGAAGAGATAAATATAGAAGTGAAACCCTGGCAGGCAGCAGGAGAACTGGGCTAAGAGAGAGGGGACTTTTTGAGACTGATGATTTGATTGTTCCAACAAGATCTCTTAAAACATCCATTTATTTTGGTGGCAAGTTGAGATATTGTCCACCTTGATAATTGCTGTGAATAATTAAGGAACAATGACTTCCACTGACGTTCTTATAGCACTTGTGTGATTAATTAAATATATCTTTTTATAATCCTTTCTGAATTAAGACGCACAAAACCTAAATTCCTAACATTGTAAAACTAAGTTGGCAGAGTGATGTAATTATACACAGTAATAAACAGGAAAGCAATAACTTAAATATCATTAAATACCTAGGTAATAACGAGGAAGAAACAGCATCCCCATTTTGACTGAATTTCTTTTTAAGTATAATTTTGCAACTGGGGTATAACATCCATACAGAAATATACACAGAGCAAAAACAACTCAATGAATTTTCACAAAGTAAACATACCCTGGTAACCAACATGCAGATAAAGACAAAGAACAGCACCAGTACTCCAGGAGCCCCCTCATATCCCTTCTTGGCTAATCTTTCCTTTACTTTCTTTATTTTTTTTTCTTTTCTCCTCTTCCTCCTTCTTCCTCTTTGAGATATAATTTGCAAGCCATACAATATATTCATTGTAAATATAGTTTGATGATTTTTTCTAAATGTATGCAGTTGTGCAACCATCACCACCATTCACTTATTTGTTTGTTTGTTTGTTTGAGATGGAGTTTCGCTCTTGTTGCCCAGGCTGGAGTGCAATGTCACGATATTGGCTGACTGCAGCCTCTGATTCCTGGGTTCAACAGATTCTCCTGCCTCAGCCTCTTGAGTAGCTGGGATTACAGGCACCCACCACCATGCCTGGCTAATTTTTGTATTTTTAGTAGAGACAGGGCTTCACCATGTTGGCCTGGCTGGTCTTGAACTCCTGACTTCAGGTGATCCACCCACCTCAGCCTCCAGAAGTGCTGGGATGACAGGCATGAGCCAAGACAACAGACCACTATCCAGTTTTAGAATCCTTGCTTTGCTCCAAAAACTTCTCTTGTTCAAAGTCAGTCCCTTATTATGGTCAGTCCTTACTCCCGTCCTCAGCCCCAGACAACCATTGATCTGCTTTCTGTCCCTAGAGTTTAGAGTTTTGCCTTTACTAAAATTTTTAAATAAGTGGAACCATACAACAGGAGACAAACAATAATAGTCTTTTGTGTTATAACTGTTGTTTGTTTGTTTGTTTGTTTGTTTGTTTTTTGAGACAGAATCTCGCTGTGTCACCCAGGCTGGAGTGCAGTGGCATGATCTCGGCTCACTGCAACTTCCGCCTCGGGGGTTCAAGCGATTCTTCTGCCTCAACCTCCTGAGTAGCTGGGACTACAGGCGCCCGCCACCATGCCCGGCTAATTTTTCTATTTTTAGTAGAGAAGGGGTTTCACCATATTGGTCAGGCTAGTCTTAAACTCCTGACCTCATGATCTGCCTGCCTCGGCCATAACTGGTTTTTTAATCATAAAACATATAAATATGAATATTGCCAGATTAGAGTTTTCAAAGTGTGGCACATGAAACAACTTTAGTTCCTCAACAAAACACTAGCAAACAGAATTCAACAACATATTAAAAAGATTATTCACCTAATCAAGTGGGATTCACTCCAGGGATGCAAGGATGGTTCAGCATATGCAAATCAATAAACATGGTACATACATCATCAGAATCAAGGACAAAACCAATATTAGCATTTCCATAGATGCTGAAAAAAAAAGACAAAAGTCAATATTCCTTCATGATAAAAACCCTCAACAAATTGGGTAGAGAAGGAACACACCTTGACACAATAAAGGGTATATATGACAAGCCTACAGCTAATATAATACTGAACAGGGAAAAATTAAAAGCCTTTCCACTCAGATCTGGAAAAAGACAAGGATGCCCACTTTCGCCACTTTTATTCAACATAGTACTAGAAGTCCTAACCAGAGCAATTAAGCAAGAGAAATACATCAAGGACATTCAAATTGAAAAGGAAAAAGTCAAATAATTCTGGTTTGCAAATAACATGATCTTATATTTACAAAAGCCTAAAGACTCCATGAAAAAAAACCTTAGAATTGATCAATAAATTTAGTAAAATTGCAGAATACAAAACCGACATGCAAAAATCAGTAGTGCTTCTATATGCTAACAGTGATCAATCTGAAAAAGAAATCAAGAAAGCAATTTTATTTATAATAGCTACAAAAAAAAATACCTAGGAATAAATTTAAACAAAGAAACAGGGCCAGGCATGGCAGCTCATGCTTATAGTCACAGCACTTTGGGAGGCCGAGGTGGGCATATTACTTGTGTTCAGGAGTTTGAGACCAGCCTGAGCAACATGGGGAAACCCCATCTCTACAAAAAGTACAAAAAATTAGCTGAAGTCCCAGCTACTTGGGAGGCTGGGATAAGAAGATACCTGTGCCCAGGAGGTCGAGGTTGCAGTGAGTCATGATCATGGCAATGCAGTCCAGCCTGGGCACTGGAATGAAACCCTGTCTCAAAAAAAAGGAAGATCTGCACAAAGAAAACTGTAAAACAGTGATGAAAGAAATTTAAGAGGACACAAAAAATGGAAAGATATCCCATGTACACAGATTGGAAAAATTAATATTATTAAAATGTTTATAGTACCCAAAGTGATCTACAGATTCAATGCAATGTCTATCAAAATAACAATGACATTCTTCACAGAATTAGAAAAAAAAATCCTGGGTGGGCACAGTGGCTCAAGCCTATAATCCCAACACTTTGGGAGGCCGAGACGAGAGGATCACTTGAGTTCGAGAGTTTGAGACCAGCCTGACCAACATGGAGAAACCCCGTTTCTACTAAAAATACAAAATTAGCCAGGCGTGGTGGCACATGCCTGTAATCCCAGCTACTCAGGAGGCTGAGGCAAGAGAATTGCTTAAACCTGGGAGGCAGAGGTTGCAGTGAGCTAAGATCGTGCCACTGCACTTCAGCCAGGGCAACAAGAGCAAAACTCCGTCACAAAAAAGAAAGAAAGAAAGAAAAAAGAATCCTAAAATAATGTGGAACCACAAAATACCTCAAATAGCTGAAGCAATCCTAAGCAAAAAAAAAACAAAGTTGGAAGTATCACACTACTTGATTTCAAATTATCCTACAAAGCTCTAGTAACCAAAACAGCATTCCACTGGCATAAAAACACATAGACCAGTGGAACAAAATCGAGAACCCAGAAATAAATCCATGCATTTACAGCCAACTGATTTCCACAGAGGCACCAAGAACATACATTGGGGAAAGGGCTGCCTCTAATAAATGGTGCTGGGAAAATTGGATATCAGTATGCAGAAAAATAAAATTAGATCCCCATCTTTCATCATATACAAAAATCAACTCAAAATGGATTAAAGACTTAAATGTAAGGCCTACAACTCTGAAACTACTAGAAGGAAACATTGGGGAAACACTACAGGACAGTGGTCTGAACAAAGATTTTTTTGGGTAAGACCTCAAAAGCACAGGCAACAAAAGCAAAAAATTAACGAAGTGAAGAGACAACCTTCAGAATGGGAGAAAATATTTGCAAAGTATCCATCTGCTACAGTTTGGATATTTGACTCTCAAAAACCTCATGTTGAAATTGACCCATGTTGGAGGCAGAGCCTAACTGGAGGGTCCACTTCCAATGGGTTATAGGGGCAGATCCCTGATGAATGGCTTAGCACACAGTAAGGAGTGTGCTCTCTATTAGCTCCTGTGGGAGCTGGTTGTTTAGAAAGAGCTTGGCACCTGCCTCCCCTCTCTCTTACTTCCTCTCTGTGGCAATGCCAGCTCCTTTTTGCCTTCTGCCATGGGTAGAAGCAGCCCGAAGACCTCACTGGAAACATGCTGGTGCCACGCTTCTTGTATAGCCTGCCGAACCATGAACCAAAGAAACCTCTTTTCTTTATAAACAACCCAGCTTCAGGTATTCCTTTATAGCAACACTGCACAGACTGAGACACCATCTGTATTAGTTCATTTTCATGATGCTAATAAAGACATACCCAAAACTGGGGACAAAAAAGGTTTCATTGGACTTATAGTTCCACATGTCTGGGGAGGCCTCAGAATCATGGCAGGAGGTGAAAAGTTCTTCTTACATGGCAGCGGTAAGAGAAAATGAGGAAGAAGCAAAGGCAGAAACCCCTGATAAACCCATCAGATCTTGTGAGACTCGTTCACAATCACAAGAATAGCACGGGACCCAGAAGGAGGTAATTATTACCTCCTGTCCCCAGGTAATGATTACCTCCTCCTGGGTCCCTCCCACAATATGTGGGAATTCTGGGAGATACAATCCAAGTTGACATTTGGGTGGGGACATAGCCAAACCATATCACCATCCAACAAGGGATTAATAACCAGAATATATAAGGAACTCAAACAACTCAATAGTAAAACAAACAAACAAACAAATAATCCCATAAAAATGGGCAAAATATATGAATAGACATTTCTCAAAAGAAGACATACAAATGGCCAACAGGCACATGAGAAAATGCTTGACATCACTAATCATCAGGGATATGCAGATCAAAAGCACAATTAAATATGACCTCACCCCAATTAAAATGTCTATTATCAAAAAAACAAAAAATAACAAATGCTGGCAAGGATGTAGGAAAGGGGGAACAGTTGTATACTGTTGGTGGGAAAGTAAATTAGTTACAGCCACTATGGAGAACAGTATGGAAGTTCCTCAAAAAACTAAAAATAGAACTACCATATGATCTGGCAATCCCACTGCAAGGTATATACCCAAAACAAAGGAAATCAGCATGTCAGAGATAGCTGCACTCCTATGTTTATTGCAGCACTATTTACAACAGCCAAGATATGGAATCAAGCTGTGTGCCCATCAATGGATGAATGAACTTCATAAAGAAAATATGGTATATGCCGGGCGCGGTGGCTCACGCCTGTAATCCCAGCTCTCAGGGAGGCAGAGGCGGGAGGATAGCTTGAGCCCAGGAGTTCGAGACCTTCCTGGGTAATATAGCGAGACCCCGTTCTCCACAAAAAGGAAAAAAAAAAAAAAAAAGACAAAAAAAGAAAATATGGTATATATACACAATGAAATATTCTTCAGCCATAAAAAAGAATGAAATCCTGTCATTTGCAGCACCATGGATGGAACTGGAGGAGGTCATTATGTTCATATAAGCCAGGCACAGAAAGACAAATACCATATATTCTTATTCATATGTGGGAGCTAAAAACGTGGGTCTCATGGAGGTAGAGAGTAGAATGGTGGTTACCAGAGTCTGGGAAGTTAGCGGGGATGAAGAGAGCTTGATTAATAGTTACAAAAATACGGTTAGATGGAAGGAATACATTCTAGTATTTGATAGTGCAGTAGGGAAATTATAGTTAACAATAATTTATTGTGTATCTCAAAATAGCTAGAAGAGAAGAATTACAATGTTTCCAACACAAAGAAAAGTGCTTGAGGTGATGGATATCCCAATTACCCTAATTTGATCATTCCACATTGTATACATGTACCAAAATGTCACCTGTAGCCCCAGAATATATACAACCTTTACATATCATGTTTAAACAAGAAAGAATTGGCCGGGCGCGGTGGCTCATGCCTATAATCCCAGCACTTTGGGAGGCTGAGACGGACGGATCACCTGAGGTTGGGAGTTTGAGACCATCCTGACCAACATGGAGAAACCCTGTCTCTACTAAAAATACAAAAAAAAAAAATAGCTGGGCGTGGTGGTGCATGCTTGTAATCCCAGCCACTCAAGAAACTGAGGCAGGAGAATCGCTTGAATCCGGGAGGCGGAGGTTGCAGAGAGACGAGATCACACCACTGCACTCCAACCTGGGCAACAAGAGCGAAATTCCATCTCAAAAAGAGAAAAATAAAGGAAAGAAAGAAAGGAAAGGAAAGGAAAGAAAGAAAGAAAGAAAGAAAGAAAGAAAGAAAGAAAGAAAGAAAGAAAGGAGGGAGGGAGGGAGGGAGGGAGGGAGGGAGGGAGGAAGGAAGGAAAGAAAAAGAATTTCGTGTGTATAGATAACCATTTGCTATCTTAATTGTGTATTTTTAATGAGATACATGAAAATAACTAGCACATCATGCCAATGATGTCACAGATACTATTGCTTAGATCTGGACTAAGTTTTAAAATTAATCAATTAAAAAAAAACATTAGGCCCGGCGCCATGGCTCACGCCCGTAATCCCAGCACTTTGGGAGGCTGAGGCGGGTGGATCACGAGGTCAGGAGTTCAAGACCAGCCTAGCCAAGATGGTGAAACCCCGCCTCTACTAACAGTACAAAAAGTAGCCAGACATGGTGGCAGGCGCCTGTAATCCCAGCTACTCAAGAGGCTGAGGCAGGAGAATCGCTTGAACCCGGGAGGTGGAGGTTTCAGTGAGCCGAGATCGTACCACAGCATACCAGCCTGGGTGACAGAGCAAGACTACATCTCAAAAAACAAAAAACAAGAAAATGATGTTTATGGCCATTGAGGTGTTTTATTCATCATTTCGACACTTTTTTTTTATTGTGTGCCTTCTATGTACTAGATGCTAGATAAATGTTCATTTGATGATTCAAATTAAGTCAGAAAATGTCTATGGAGGTTTAGGAGCATAAGAAGGTGCTGTGCTGGGCCGGGCGCGGTGGCTCAAGCCTATAATCCCAGCACTTTGGGAGGCCGAGACGGGCGGATCACGAGGTCAGGAGTTCGAGACCATCCTGGCTAACACGGTGAAACCCCGTCTCTACTAAAAAATACAAAAAACTAGCCGGGCGAGGTGGTGGGCGCCTGTAGTCCCAGCTACTCGGGAGGCTGAGGCAGGAGAATGGCATAAACCCGGGAGGCGGAGCTTGCAATGAGCTGAGATCCGGCCACTGCACTCCAGCCTGGGCGACACAGCAAGACTCCGTCTCAAAAAAAAAAAAAAAAAAAGAAGGTGCTGTGCTGTCCTTTCCCCACTCCCATGCAATGAAGGGGGTAGTGGGGTGTGCGGGATAGACCCCTGACCCTCAGAGAGCTAGTGTTGAGGTTAGAGAGAAAACATACCAATAAAGTGAGAAATCGCAGCAAAACAGGAAAGAACAATCCCCAGGGGATGCAGGACACACAGTAGTGCATGGTTACGTGTTTGCATATAGCAGCTGCCACAAAGGCTTTGGACTGACAAGAAGATTCAGAATTCCGGAAGGGGAGTGAAAGTGTGTATGGATGATGAGGGACTTGGCTCAAAGACAGATAGAATTCAGACAGGCAAAGAAGAAAGTGATGGTTCCAGCAAAATCAGAAGCAGAACAGAGAAAAGCACATGCTAGGGTCAATGAGCTGACCGATGGACTAGTGCAGAGTTGAAAATGGTGAAGAGTCGGCCACAGGTCAGAAGGGCTGATTCCAATGTTCTACCCACAAACAACCATGAACTGGACTCATGAAAAACAAGAGATGTAATGAGAATGTTTAGGCTGCCTCAATCAATCATTTGTGGAATCTCTACAGAATAGATAGGTGGGTTGGTAGACGGATGGATGGATGGATGGATAGATAGATGGTTGAATAGATGGATGAATGGATGGATGGATGGATGGATGGATGGATGGATGGATGGATGGATGGTTGGATGGATGGATGGATGGATGGATGGATGGATGGATGGATGGATGGTTGGATAGAGGGATGGATGGTTGGATAGATGGATGGATGGATGGATGAATGGATAGATGGATAAAGGAAAGCAGGAAAGGAGGTTGTGCATATGTAGCCCATATCCATCCCTGCCTGTGTATGTAAGACCTAAAATTAAAGTTCAATATTGGCCGGGCGCGGTGGCTCAAGCCTGTAATCCCAGCACTTTGGGAGGCCGAGACGGGCGGATCACAAGGTCAGGAGATCGAGACCATCCTGGCTAACACGGCGAAACCTCGTCTCTACTAAAAACACAAAAAATTAGCCGGGCGAGGTGGCGGCGCCTGTGGTCCCAGCTACTTGGGAGGCTGAGGCAGGAGAATGGCGGGAACCCGGGAGGCGGAGCTTGCAGTGAGCTGAGATCTGGCCACTGCACTCCAGCCTGGGCGACAGAGCGAGACTCCGTCTCAAAAAAAAAAAAAACAAAAAAACAAAGTTCAATATTATGTGCTGTCTTGACATCTGGGAAAATGAAAGGGCCTCAGATGGCCTAAGAACAAGTTCTCTTCCCCACTATGTTCCTGTAGATATGGTCCCCTGGGCAAATAACCTTCCTTATTTAAGGGACAAGGCACAGTTCCTGCTTATCACTGAGTAACAGGTTTCACTTCCTGCCAGCCCACAGAATTCTTCCAAAAGCCAATCACTTCCTCCTATAGGGACTAAAGAGCACTTCAGCCTCTTAAAACTACAAAGCCTGCCTCCCAGAGCCCCTGATTGTTTTCTCTGTTCCTGGGTGCAACCCCCATATGGTCCTGTGTCCGCCTTCCCTGGGCTGTGAGTATATGTGATGAGTAAGCTGTCTCAATCTCACCTGGCCAGTGTACTCTTCAGTCACAGCCATAATCCTAGCTAGGAATCCCTCCCTCACTAATGGGATGAAGAAGAGGCAATCAAAATAATCCTCTCCATTTTTCTTTGCTGATAGAACCTGGATTTTGTTCAAGGGGCCATGCCCCACAACATGACTTAGAAAATGGTCGCTTCATCCCTAGCTCAGAGATAAATCCTAACTGGTTTTATTCCCTCTTAGTGGTACCATTAGACTGTAGTATGTGACCCAGTTCTGCCCATGAAAACCTGAGGATATATCTGATGGGAGGTTTCTGGGAAGGAATTCCTGACTCCTGAGAAGGGAACACTGAAATAAAGGCCCCTGTTCTCTCTCTCTATGTTGTTGTGTCTAAACACCATGTGTTCACCTGCAGCTCCAGTTACCCTGTGGCCATGAGCATATGCACCCTACTCTCGAGGAAACTGGAAAACAGATGGAAAAGCCTGGGTCAGGCTGGGAGCAGTGGCTCACACCTGTAATCCCAGCCCTTTGGGAGGCTGAGGTGCCAGGGTCTCAGGCCCAGGAATTCAAGACTGAGTCTTAACTGCCACCATTGAGCCAGTGAATCAACCTTCGGTCCTTTGAATAATGTCTTTTCTTATTGTTTATGCCAGTTTGGGTCAGTATTTTCTCTTCTTTGCAACTGCAAACATCTTACTGATACATCAGCTCTAAGCTGTGTGGGTAAACATGAATTCCTAAATCCATCCAAAGGGGTGGCATTCTTAAAGAGTTTTCAGAAGGACCTTAAGTTTAAAGTTCAAATTGACGAAATACTCAGATGAGGTTGATTTAATTATCAGAGAAAGGAACTAGCCACTGAGCGCCTACTGCATACATTCACAATATCCCTAAAGTTGGTTACATTATTGCTCCTGTTTTATGGAGGAGGAAACAGACACTCAGGGAGGTATGTGACGAGTTCGGGTCACATGAGCAGCAAGCATCAGAGCTGGGGTTTAAAACCCAGGTCTGTGTGTCTTGTCAGACCCCTGCAGGGGGTTTCACCCTGAGTGCATCAGACTGGGAACTAACTGGAAAGGCAAAATGAAGGAAGAGTCGAAGGAATATCAGCAAGCAATTTTTTTTAAGCAAAACTAGAAGGACTTCTTCTATTTTTTAGAGAAAACAACGCTATCAGCAATCTCTCACTTTTTCTGGCACATCTGAACCAGACACAAATGTATGTGAAAATGCAAAATCACATGGGAGATGTACAATCAATCAGTCAGCAAGTATTGATGGAGCTCACAGCGTGAGCCTGGCAGCCAGGGTAGCTGCTGGGCGCTGTGTTTTCTAGTCCCACTGAGAGAGGGGCCAGACTAGAGTACAAACTCCAGTTCAAGATGAGAATAATCATTAAAATGTAGTTTAAAGATCCCCTCACAGGCCGGGCACAGTGGCCTCCCGCCTGTAATCCCAGCACTTTAGGAGATCACTTGAGGTCAGGAGTTCAAGACCAGCTTGGCCAACATGGTGAAACCCCATCCCTACTAAAAATACAAAAAATAGCCGGGCATGGTGGTGCATGCCTGTAGTCCCAGCTAGTTGGGAGGCTGAGGCAGGAGAATTGCTTGAACCTGGGAGGCAGAGGTTGCAGTGAGCTGAGATCCTGCCACTGCACTCTAGCCATCCTGGGTGACAGAGCAAGACTCTGCCTAAAAAAAAGAAGAAAAAGAAAAAAAAAATCCCCTCTCAGGATTATAGGTCCGTATTAAAATCTCTTCTATCACCGCAGTGTCACCTTGAGCAAGCTTCTTATATCACTGAGCCTTAGTTTTCTGATCCGTGAAATGGAAATACTAGTAGTACTCAGTACAAAAGGCTACTCTTCCAGGTCCAGTTTGTATCTAACAGATGTTAGAAAATATTATTTTTTATCCTTTTATTATTCCTTTTGAAAAAGTAGATGTCTGGCTGGGCGTGGTGGCTCACGCCTGTAATCCTAGCACTTTGGGAGGCCGAGGTGGGCGGATCACAAGGTCAGGAGATTGAGACCATCCTGGCTAACACGGTGAAACCCTGTCTCTACTAAAAATACAAAAAAAAAAAAAATTAGCTGGGTGTGGTGGTGGGTGCCTGTAGTCCCAGCTACTCAGGAGGCTGAGGCAGGAGAATGGCATGAACCAGGGAGGCGGAGCTTGCAGTGAGCCGAGATCACACCCCTACACTCCAGCCTGGGTGACAGAGCGAGACTCCGTCTCAAAAAAAAAAAGAAAAAGAAAAAGTAGATGTCTATAATCTCCCACCTGGAAACACAGAGCTGGCTGTGGGCCTGGATCATGCTGTAGGGTGTTAATCCACATGGTTGGGTCTTCTTGTATTTTCCTTTCTCTCTTTCTCCCAATTCAGAAGGCAGCTGACTCTGGGAATACTGTCCGGAGTCTGGAAGCCTGTGGAAGGTGATACAACCAGCCATTACTGTAACTTCAGAAAGGGCCCCAGGATGGCAGGAAAGCAGCAGAGGACCCTGAAGCCAAGGGGACCACTTAGCAGGACCAACAGATCCCTTGACCAACTATGTGGGCCAATGACCCAGAGCCAGATTCATTTCCTTCCCTAATCATGGCCTTACTTCAACCTCCAGGACTGTGGGCAACTCAGTGAGTACGTGTTGCTGGGGAAGTGGGTATATGCCCATGAAAGACCATGGTTAGAGGTTTTATACCAGTCTGGCACAGCAAAGACCTGGACTCAGAGTCAAGTTCTAGAAAAGAAAGCTTTATTTTTCATATACCTGAGTTGTGGCCTGAAATGCCTACCAGCCATAGCTGGTGTGAAGAATTTCCAGTTGCTTGTTCCGAGGAGACCACAGTGGACACAAAGGTCTGCAAATCTCAACCAGGAGCAGGAAAGAAGGTAAACCTAGAGGAGAGACCACAGGCCCATCACCAAGAGGAGGGCGTGCAGGCAGCGATCGGCCAGAGGTCTTTGATGTGGGCTTGGGCACCAAGGAGGAAGCAAATGAGGGAATTAAGGAAAAAATAAACCCACCTGGCAGAAAACTGCCACTGTTCACAGTCTCTCACACCCAATTCTTATTAAATCCAGAGATTTGGGTTTGCAGCTAGGGTTTAGCAATTAAAACTGTTACGTTGCAACACCTTTCCGGTTTGAAGTGGTAAAGGCATAAGGCCTGCGAATTTGTGGATTTGACACCGCAGCCTTCTGTGCAAACATCTGACTCACTCTGCACACACCCGGGGGGGAAGCAGCCAGCTCAGGTTTCATTCTTAACCCCCAAACCCTGCTGTGAATGTCAGTTCTTTCCCAGAAGCAAACTGAACAAAGCAAATCTCTTTAAATCAGTGCTGACAGCCTAAACCCAAGTTTATGAAGGTTCAGGCCACAGCGGAGGCCCTGTGCTCCAGCGTTGCACCGTGAGGGTTGAGGGGTTCTGACTCAAATGAGCCAGAACCTAGACTTCGCTATTTTCATCACCTTAACATTTACATTCCGAGAGCCTGGGGAAATGGATCTTTGAGATGACAGAACATTAACCTTTGCTATAGCAAAGTCTGGGCCGTCTCCAAGTGCCTAACAAAAAATGGTACTCCTTATCTTCATTCTAGCCTCCAGTCTGTTGGAAAGGTCACAACAGGGGAGGGGCATGGACAGCAGCGAAGTCTCAGGAAATCTTAGTGCTCACAGGGCCTGTAGCTACCCTCCAAGTCCACTCTGGCATTTTCTGCATAAGTAAACTCAGGCTCAGGAGAGGTTAGGGAACCTCTACAATGTCCCAGCGCTGGGTGGTCCATGAGCTGCTGCTGAGATCCAAGCTACCTTCTCTGGTCTGTTCATTCACTGTAATGAACATGTGCTGGTTACTGCCAAGGAACTTGCTTCTGTGGTTGTGTGGGTCGTGGTGAACAGCACACCCCAACCTCCCCTGAGGAAGTCAAGGAGGCCCCAGATCCCCTCTCCCCACCTCCTGAGAGCAGAGATGTGACCCACACCCTGCCATCAGGACACTCCACCTGCAACGTCTGTGGGAGATCAGAATATGACCCCCTAAGTACGCCTCTTTGTTGTAAGCACTGTTGAGCTGAAGGCAATTGAGAAGACGCAGATGCAGAAAAGCTTTCTGCCCTTCCTCTACTTGCCTAAAAGCAGGACATAGATTACAAAGACAAAAGGTATCCTGTACCCCTTTCTACCAAGGAGGACAAAGGTTGGGACTGGGCGTGGTGGCTCACGCCTCTAATCCCAGCACTTTGGGAGACCCAGGCGGGTGGATCACCTGACATCAGGATTTCGAGACCAGCCTGGCCAACATGGTGAAACCCTGTCTCTACTAAAAATACAAAAAAATTAGCTGGGCATGGCGGCGGACCCCTGTAATCCCAGCTACTCGGGAGGCTGAGGCAGGAGGATCACTTGAGGCAGAGGTTGCAGTGAGCTGAGATCATGCCACTGCACTCCAGCCTGGGCAACAGAACGAGACTCTGTCTCAAAAAAAAAAAAAAAGGAGGACAAAGGTTAACCACTGAAGACAACTCGAGACCCTCCTGGGCCCCTGGAGATGACGCCAGAGGAATCAACATGAACAAGCTTCACTCACTGGCCTTTATCTGCCAATTACTTGCCTTCCCACAAGTTGCTGCCCCTGGAGACTCAAGTCCTTTTCCCATCTTGTCACTTCTCTAAACATTCGCTGTTCTTTGTTGGAGATGCTATATAAGCTGGAGTTCCTGGAGAACAACTCACTTCCTGGGTATCCCCCATGTGTATATGTTGCTGGAAAAGAGGGTCCTGATCCAGACCCCAAGAACAGGTTCTTGGATCTAGTGCAGGAAAGAATTCAAGGCAAGCTGGGCACGGTGGCTCACGCCTGTAATCCCAGCACTTTGGGAGGCCAAGGCGGGTGGATCACTTGAGGTTGAGAGTTCGAGACCTCCTGACCAACAGTGAGAAACCCCGTCTCTACTAAAAATACAAAATTAGCCAGGCGTGGTTGCGCGTGCCCGTAATCCCAGCTACTGGGGAGGCTGAGGCAGGAGAATTGCTTGAACCTGGGAGGCAGAGGTTGTGGTGAGCCAAGATCAGTCATTGTACTCCAGCCTGGGCAACAAGAGCAAAACTCCATCTCAAAAAAAAAAAAAAAAAAAAAAAAAAATTCAAGGAGAGCCACAGACCACAGTGAAAGAAGCAAGTTTATTGGAAACTACCCTGTTACAGAGTCAAGTAGAGCATCCTCAGAAAAGCAGGAGGAGGAACATGCCATCCTCGGTTAGCATCTCTACTTATAAGAAACTATAAGGACTATAATTAAACTTGAAATGTGCAGATGTGCTTGCTAAAGGTAGTGGCTATTAGTATTGTTAATGACCATTAATCCTTCAATCGAAGCCTGCTCATTATCATTATCTTTAAGTACATGGGCTCCATGCTTAGGACATCTGGACATTCTGCAAGCTTGGTGGGAGCTGCTCTGTAGGGCCATAAATATTCTGTAATTATAATTGGTGGTCCGCTTAGGGTGTGGCTATTTTCAGATCCTAAATATTAATCTTTTAAGTGTCTTATGTGTGCCCAGTTACTCACTTCAAGAGGGAGTCACTCTGGTCATGTGTTATTAAACCAGAGGCCTGGTAAGCAGGGGTTCCTCTAACATATATAAAATATATACATCAATAAACTCCTGTTTGCTTTTCTTTTCTTTTGTTAATCTGTCTTTTGTTACAGGAGTCTGTTCCAACTGAGAACTTAGGAAGATTGAGGAAAAATTTGGGGTTTTTTTTCCCCAACATGCCCAAACTGCCCACCACTGCCATGTTGGTTCTGCCCCAGGAACAGACTACTGTGACCAGAGCCACATATTCTTTTTTTTTTTTTTTTTTTTTTTGAGATGGAGTTTGGCTCTTGTTGCCCAGGCTGGAGTGCAGTTACACAATCTCAGCTCATTGCAAACTCCATCTCTTGGGTTCAAGCGAGTCTCCTGTCTCAGCCTCCTGAGTAGCTGGGATTATAGGCATGCACCACCACGCCTAGCTAATTTTGTATTTTTAGTAGAGACAGGGTTTCATCATGTTTGTCAGGCTGTTCTCAAACTCCTGACCTCAGATGATCCACCTGCCTCGGCCTCCCAAAGTGCTAGGGTTACAAGCGTGAGCCACCGCGCCCGGCCCCAGAGCCAGGTATTCTAATGATAACCTTGCCAGGTGACCAGTTCACCTGTTGACTAATTTGCATAATGAACAGTTTGCCTCGAATTCAGACCTCTTTTGAGAGTTTTTGCATTTATTCAGCTGCCCTATTCATTTTTTATTTTTTTTAGCCACCTTTTAGGCATTTTTAACAATTTAAAAAATTAATTTCCTCTAAGGGGCTTTTCCCCTGCTAAATTTCATATTTCTGATTATTTATGAAATGTATTGTCTTTTCTTTTTTTTTTTTTTTTTTGAGACGGAGTCTCGCTGTGTCGCCCAGGCTGGAGTGCAGTGGCCGGATCTCAGCTCACTGCAAGCTCTGCCTCCCGGGTTTTTACGCCATTCTCCTGCCTCAGCCTCCCGAGTAGCCGGGACTACAGGCGCCCGCCACCTCGCCCGGCTAGTTTTTTGTATTTTTTAGTAGAGACGGGGTTTCATCGTGTTAGCCAGGATGGTCTCGAACTCCTGACCTCGTGATCCGCCCGTCTCAGCCTCCCAAAGTGCTGGGATTACAGGCTTGAGCCACCGCGCCCGGCCTGTATTGTCTTTTCTAAGCAATGAAATTGTTCTTTATGGTGTAGGAGTCTTTTGATAATATATTTACCTTCAAACAAACTGGAAGATACTTTTTTGTTTTTGTTTTTGTTTTTGTTTTGCAACAGAGTCTCGCTCTGTCACCCAGGCTGGAGTGCAGTGGCCGGATCTCAGCTCACTGCAAGTTCTACCTCCTGGGTTCACGCCATTCTCCTGCCTCAGCCTTCCAAGCAGCTCGGACTACAGGTGCCCGCCACCACGCCTGGCTAATTTTTTGTATTTTTAGTAGAGATAGGGTTTCACCCTGTTAGCCAGGATGGTCTCGATCTCCTGACCTCGTAATCTGCCTGCCTTGGCCTCCCAAAGTGCTGGGATTACAGGCGTGAGCCACCAGGTGTAAGCCACTGCACCCGGCCAAGATACTTTTTTGTAAGTTTACATAAAGACTCTTTCTTCAAAGTTGTATGTTTACAGCAAGAGACCCTTACTGAGTCTGATGTTCAAGATACTAAATTCAGAAAATAATCCTAGATTTTAAACATCAAATGAGTGCTCTTGGTGGGCAATAGAGCTGACTTTCATGGTGGCATGAGACACCAGCATAGCTCTTAGCAACTAACCATAATTAATGTCTGATGATAATGAATAAGAATATTTTAGACCAAATGTGTGATACTGGGTTCATATTCCATTTCATTCCATAAATAAGTATTGTGTGTGACTACATCTATAATAAAAGCAGGCCAGATGCAGTGGTTCACACCTATAATCCCAGCATTTTGAGAGGACAAAGCAGGTGGATCACTTGAGGTCAAGAGTTCGAGACCAGCCTGGCCAACATGGTGAAAACCCGTCTCTACTGAAAATACAAAAATTAGCCAGTCGTGGTGGTGTGCACCTATAGTCCCACCTACTCGGGAGACTGAAGCAGGATGATCACTTGAACCCAGGAGGCGGGGGTTGCAGTGAGCTGAGATCCTGCCACTGCACCCCAGTCTGGGTGACGGAGTAAGACTCAATCTCAATAAAAAATATATATACAATAAAAATAAAAACAACTAACATTTTTAAAAGGCTGGCCATGTGCTGAAGACTGGGCTGAGCTGTGTACCTCTATTTTCTCTTTTTTTGGTGCTTCCTGAGAGCAGGGCCTTGTCTTTCTTCCCCACCGTATTCTCAGCTGGCCCATAGTAGATGCTCTATAACTATTTTCAGAATAACTGAGTGACCTTGTTGGCTGGTACTGTTGTTACCTATCACCTCAAATGTGTAAGTGAGGAAAATCAGGTTGAGGAGTTGATACTTGCCCAAGAACAAGAGAAAGGGCAGCATGACTCTGGAGCCTGCATTGCTAATGCAGGTGAGTGTGACTTCACCCTTGTGCTCTAACAAGTAAAGCCCTAGACAGAGGCAGGGGAGGATGACAGATGAATTAAAACATCATTTTAATGTGAGGCTCAGAGTTGGGGGACTGAGGGTGGGTGTGTAGGTGCAGCGATCCCTCCGTGGGATGGTTCTGAAATGGCTCTCTATGAACCCTAAATGCCTTTATTATTGGGAATGTGGGAGTAGAACATTCCAGAATGAGCCAAGGCTTTCTAGGGAGCCTTGGGACAGAGAACAAGCTAGGGACAGAGGCCAAGAGTACAACAGGTGGCCTGTTCAACATGTTGTAGTTTTCCAACAAAAGGTTAGTTTTGACCTCTCTTTTTTGCTTCATCTGACACATACAAATTATTATTATTATTATTATTATTATTATTATTATTGTTTTGAGACAGAGTCTCACTCTGTCTCCCAAGCTGGGGTGCAGTGGTGCAATCTTAACTCATTCCAGCCTCTGCCTCCCAGGTTCAAGCAATTCTCATGCCTCAGTCACCCAAGTAGCTGGGATTACTGGTGTAGGCCACCACACCCTGCTAATTTTTTTTTTTTTTTTTTTTTTTTTTGAGACAAAGTCTTGCTCTGTTGCCCAGGCTGCAGTGCAATGGCGCGATCTCTGCTCACTGCAACCTCTGCCTCCCCACTTCAAGCGATTCTCTTACCTCAGCCTCCCGAATAGCTTGGATTACAGGCGCGAGCCACTATGCCCAGCTAATTGTGTTTTCAGTAGAGACAGGGTTTCACCATGTTGGTCAGGCTGGTCTTGAGCTCCTGGCCTCACATGATCCACCCACCCCAGCCTCCCAAAGTGCGTGAGCCACAGCACCTGGCTAGTTCTGTATCTTTATTGTGGTGGTTGCCCAATTCCATACGTGCAACAAAATAGCGTAGGACTATCCACACACTATACCAATATCAATTTCCTTGTTTTGATATTGTGCGATAGTTACCTGAGCTGCAATCATTGGAGAAACTAGGTGAAGGGCACACAGGACCTTTCTGTACTCTCTCGGTAACTTCCTGTGAATCTATAATTAAATCAATAATTTAATCAAAATAGAAAGATTTTTTTTTTTTTTTTTTTGTGTCTGGGGCGGATGCCGGCTTTGTTCCCCAGGCTGGAGTGCAGTGGCCGGATCTCAGCTCACTGCAAGCCCCGCCTCCCGGGTTCACGCCATTCTCCTGCCTCAGCCTCCTGAGTAGCTGGGACTACAGGCGCCTGCCACCTCGCCCGGCTAATTTTTTTTGTATTTTAGTAGAGACGGGGTTTCACCGTGTTAGCCAGGATGGTCTCGATCTCCTGAACTCGTGATCCGCCCGTCTCGGCCTCCCAAAGTGCTGGGATTACAGGCTTGAGCCACCGCGCCCGGCCAATAGAAAGATTTTTTAAGCCAGGCTCAGTGGCTTACACCTGTAATCCCAGCACTTTGGGAGGCCGAGGCAGGCGGATCACGAGGTCAAGAGATCAAGACCATTCTGACCAACATAGTGAAACCTCATCTCTACTAAAAATATAAAAATTAGCTGGGCGTGGTGGTGCACGCCTGTAATCCTAGCTACTCTGGAGGCTGAGGCAAGAGAATCGCTTGAACACGGGTTGCGGAGGTTTCAGTGAGCCAAGATCACACCACCACACTCCAGCCTGGTGACAGAGCAAGACTCCGTCTCAAAAAAAAAAAGAAAGTTTTTTTTAAAATTGTGGTTCATGCATCACCTGGTTTCTCAGATTTCCCTTTATAAACATTTGCAGAGATTCTGGTGAAATGGAAAGATGGATATGCCTTTCATATACAGAAAGTCCCCTTATTCTTTTGACAGCTTCATAATATTCTATTTCATGACTATGCCAGGTATTTTTTAATCCAGATCCTAACCCATGAATATTTAGGTGATTTCCATTTTTTGCTGTTATAAATATTATCATAAATAGTTGCCATGAATCATCTTATCACTCATTGTTTTTGTGACTGTGTTTGCAGATTCCTCTAAGTAGCAAAACTGATTTTCTTAAAATCAGTTTTTAAGAAAATCTATGCTATGTTGTTATATTTATGCTGTGTTTTAAGCCAATACATACATTTTTTCAAAGAGCCTCAAAATTCTGAAAATAAATATTTATATCTACATTCTAAATGGCAAAGGTAAAAAGAAAGAAAGAAAGAAAAGAAAGAGAGAAAGAAAGAGAGAGAGAAAGAAAGAGAGAGAGAAAGAAAGAAAGAGAGAGAGAGAGAGGGAGGGAGGGCCAGGCACGGTAGCTCATGCCTATAATTCAAGCACTCGGGGAAGCCAAGGCAGGCATATCACTTGAGCACAGGAGTTTGAGACCAGCCTGGGCAACATAGGGAGATCTTGTCTGTACAAAAAATACAAATGTTAGCCAGGCATGGTGGCATGCCCCAGTAGTCCCAGCTACTTAGGAGGCTGAGGCAGGATTGCTTGAGCCTGGGAGGCAGAGGTTGCAGTGAGCCAACATAATTCTACTGCATTCCAGCCTAGGTGACAGATTGAGACCCTGTCTCAAAAAATATATATAAAACAAAAAAATTTTAAATAAGTAAATGGCAAAAATAGTCTTGATATGGTTTGGCTGTGTCCCCACACAAATCTCATTTTGAATTGTAGTTCCCATAATCCCCACATGTCATGGGAGGGACCAGGTGGAGATAATTGAATCAGAGGCATTACCCTCTTGCTGTTCTCATGATAGTGAGTGAGTTCTCACGAGATCTGATGGTTTTATAAGGAGCTTACCTCTTTGCTCAACAGTCACTTCTTTCACCTGCCGCCGTGATTATGAGTTTCCTGAGGCCTCTCTAACCATTTGGAATTGTGAGTTAATTAAACCTCTTTTCCTTATAAATTACCCAGTCTCAGGTATGTCTTCATAGCAGCATGAAAACAGAATAATAGTCTACTTCAAGTTACTGTACATATTCAACATTAATAAAATAACATTTCTGGCTGGGCACAGTGGCTCATGCCTGTAATCCCAGCATTTTGGGAAGCCAAGGCAGGTGGATCGCTTGAGCCCAGGAGATCAGCCTGGGCAACATGGTAAAACCCCTGTTATCTACAAAAAAAAAAAAAAAGAAAAAAAGAAAAAATTAGCCAGGAGTTGTGGCACGTGCCTGTGGTCCCAGCTATTTGGGAGGCTGAGGTGGGAGGATCACCTGAGTCCAGGAGGTCAAGGCTGCAGTGAGCCAAAATTGTGCCACTGCATTCCAGCCTGGGGTGGGTGGGGAGAGAGTGAGACCCTATCTCAAAATAAATTTAAAAAATAAAATAACATTTCTGTGTGGTTAATTCAAACTAATCATTTATCTATTGGCATTGATTTAATTACTTTTAAAAAGGAATATACTATTATAATATAGTTCCTTTTTACACAGACGCAGAGATAATATGGTGAAATCTTGTCTCCCTAAATATAAGAACAAAACATAAGACTGGTGTAATCGTTCAGAGCGACATTAACGCCAATGTTATAAGTCAGTTCTAACGTATTTAATAAAACGACTTTCCTTTAGTCAAAATTTTTTTTAAATCTAGTCAAGTAATCAGCATCGAAATGTTTCGGACACTAAGCGGTGTCTCTTTTGTGCCTGGAAATGAGTGTCTTATTCATCCTCTAGAAGTTCACAGTACAGAGTGTGGGCGAAGCTTTCTGGACAACCTGTTCCTCTGTCAGCTTTTGCCTCTGCAAAGCCAAAATATGTGTTCTGTGTCTGAGTATTGCAACCTACAAGAAATGTGGCTAGGGCCAGAAAACAGAAGTGTGTATACTTTTGGAAGGCTGCGCATCTCATGAGTCACATGGGAGCAGCCCCGACCGTGGTTTGTGCACCTTCTGCCCTGGCAGCTGCCGGTCAAGCGAAGAGGGCGCCCTCTAGGGGTGAGCCTGGGCAGCAAAATCGTCACCTTCCCCTGGGAAAGAGAATGCAGGGATTCACCTTCAGGAATTCCCTTTCCTAAAAAGCTACACCTCTAAAGCTATCAAAAATGAAATTCTATCAATAAGGTACCAGAAGTAACCAAATGGACCCATGTGTGTGCCTGCGTGTGTATGCATGCGTGCACGCGCATATAAACTGAGTATCAGTATGAGCAGGAAACCGGTATCCGTGCCGGCCTCCTGGGAGGGGAACCGCATAAAGAAGATGGGGACAAGGGGGAAACTCGCTTTCCCCTCCCCTCAACTTTTATTATGAAAAACTTTCAAATAGAAAAGTTGAGAGAATAGTGCAATAAATTCCCGCATACTCAGCACCTAGATTTCACGTGGTTAGCATGTTTGTTAGCATGTTTGTATTTGCTTTCTCTCTATATTCGTTTGTCTGACTTCTCTTAGACTCACCTTTCACAGTAAAGTCTTTGGACCCTTTCAACTGTATACTATGTGTATGTCACCTATCCAAATAAGTTTATTAATAATTAATAGTAACCACCTCTGAGAGGTGTTGTGAGTGAGGGTTAAATTAAATGAGAAGGGCATAAAATACCGGGCGCAGCGCCAAGCACAGAGTACCTGCTCAAGAAATGCTGTGGTCACTCTCACACTTCCCTTCATTCACTCCTAGGTCCCACAGGAAACTCAGCACCTTTGATTTCTTCTCAGTCTTTTCCCAAGCCAGCCCTCTTTCTCCTTTTCCACTTTTCCACACCTCTCTCAACTTCTCTATGCCTCCTGGCAAGGCGCAGAGTAAAAGAGATCATCACACCCTGCGGGAAAGCGGCGGGGCCTCCAGACAACAGTTACAAGTAGACCACTGCACTGGGGAGGCCTAGGCGGCCATGACACTTAACCCTTAACCCTGCCCCGGCTGCTCCTAGAAAATGGCTTCATGTCTGCCAATAGCCACCCTTTCTCATGGCTTATCTTGTAATAGGGTTGGCAATTTTCTGATGTCAGAATACATAAGTACGAAATATTAAAATAATATAAAATAAGGCCGGGCACAGTGGCTCACGCCCGTAATCCCAGAACTTTGGGAGGCCAAGGCAGGTGGATCACGAGGTCAGGAGTTCAAGACCAGCCTGGCCAAGATGGTGAAACCCCGTCTCTACTAAAAATACAAAAATTAGCCGGGCAGGGTGACAGATGCCTGTAATCCCAGCTACTCGGGAGGCTGAGGCAGGAGAATCACTTGAACCCGGGTGGCAGGGGTTTGACAGAGTGAGACTCTGTCTCAAAACAAATAAATAATATATATATATAAAATATATAAAATATAAAATGTAAGTATGTGGTAAAAACCAAGAAGAGATGTTAACTCTATCTCTAAATTTATATCATATAATATGTATATGCAGTATAATATACATATATTAATATACTACACTACACATAATATGTGTTAACATGTATATGTTTCATCACATAGTATAACATAAATGTGCAATATAATTCAATATGTGGTAAAAATTTTTAAAAAAAAGAGAGATTTGGCCGGGCGCGGTGGTTCACACCTGTAATCCCGAACTTTGGGAGGCTGAGACAGGTGGATCACCTGACGTTGGGAGTTCAAGACCAGCCTGACCAACATGGTGAAACCCCATCTCTACTAAAATTACAAAATTCGCCAGGTGTGGTAGCAGGTGCCTGTAATCCCAGCTACTCGGGAGGCTGAGGCAGGAGAATCGCTTGAACCCAGGAGGCAGAGGTTGTGGTGAACCAAGATCACGCCACTGCACTCCAGCCTGGGCAATAAGAGTGAAATTCTGGCTCAAAAAAAAAAAAAAAGTAGAGATTCTACGCTATGTCTTTCTTGTTCTCTATACACATGTATATTCAACATATAGAACATGTATATAACACGTTACACATGTGTATATTAATTACATATGCTATCTATCACACATATGTATATGTATCATAGGAAAAAGCAACTCTTTTTTCTCTACATACTCACACCCTCAGTTTACTTCTGACATCAGATGTGTGAGTTTTTTCCCACACATCAATTCTCTGGCAGACACCAATTGGGTGTCCTACAATTAATTCAATTTTGACACCAATTAGAGTTAGTGCAAACCCCACAGGTTAAGGGCTCAGTCCCACAAGGCTGCCCCCACTTCAGATGCTGGTTGCAAGTCCCAGGTTGTCACTTGTACTTCTGACCAACTACAAATCGGGATTCCCTTCCTCAGGTTTGACACTTTGCTAGGGTGGCTTATAGAACTCAGAAAACACTTATGTTTACCTGTTTATTATAAAGGATATCACAAAGGATGGAGATGAACAGCCAGATGAAGAGGTACATAGGGCAAAGTGCTGGGTGACCCATACCCCAGCACTTCCACCCATTCAACAACCTGAAAGCTCTCCAGAGTCCACGGTTTTGTAAAGGCATCATCATATGGGCATGATCAATTATTAACTCAATCTCCAGCCCACTCACCTTCCCAGAAGATGGGGAGTGGAGGTAAAAGCTCCAAACTTCTCATCATGGTTTGGTCTTTCTGGTGACTGGTCCCCATCCAAGAACCCACCAAGAGTCACCTCATTAGGACAAAAGATGCTCCTATCACCAATTCCAAGGCATTAGGAGCTCTGTGGAACGAACTGGGGTCAAAGACCAAATATTAGAACAAAAGATACACCTAGCACCTCTATCACTCAGGAAATTACAAGGGTTTTCAGAGGTCTGTGCCAAGAAGTGGGTCAAAGACCAAAATATATTTATTATAAATAACATCATCATGGTATATTACATATATATACACATACTAACATCCACAATATGGTACATATAATATGAGATATAGATATGTTTACAGATCTAGTTAACATCTCTAACTACTTGGTTTTTTTTTTTGTTTGTTTGTTTGTTTTGAGAAGGAGTCTCGCTCTGTCGCCCAGGCTGGAGTGCAGTGGTGCGATCTTGGCTTACTGCAAGCTCCGCCTCCCGGGTTCACACTATTCTCCTGGCTCAGCCTCCTGAGTAGCTGGGACTACAGGCACCCGCCACCACGCCTGGCTAATTTTTTGTATTTTTTTAGTACAGACGGGGCTTCACCGTGTTAGCCAGGATGGTCTTGATCTCCTGACCTCGTGATCCGCCCATCTTGGCCTCCCAAAGTGCTGGAATTATAGGCTTGAGCCACCGCCCCTGGCAACTACTTGGTTTCTAACCATGTACTGAATCATGTTTGGCCAGACTCACCCTCCACCCAGCCAGGGCCCTAAGTCCCATCTCTTATTTTTCAAAGTAAACCAACTGAGTCACCACCTGCTCTGTTAGCCACATCCAGTGTGACTCTGGGGTCTCAGATCTTTCTGGCAACTGTGCATAAGCCCAGACCTTACTCCAGTCCTTGGGGAGAGAAAGCTAGGGAACTCCTCTGCCCCTCAGAGGCCCTGTTTTTCCATTGCCTTGGTTCTGTTATGCCCAGACCCTCTGTTCCCCAAAGAAGACCACCAGAGTCCAGAGTCAAAGCCAAGCGGCAAGGATCTTTATGACAAGTTCGAACCTGGTCCCTCCATTACACAGCATACAAGAGGGCCCCGAACAATGCGAGTGCTTGCTTTTTTATAGCCCGAAAGTTACAGGGGAACAAAGGAATTCTTTCGGTTCCCGCGCTTTCAGTAAAACCTTGAATGGCTGTCTCCTTATCGGAGACCTTCCAGGTGGTGTTTGTACTGGGCTCAGGAAGTTTGAGAGATATGTGGTGGGATGGGAGGATGGGATGTGTTTGTACTGGGCTCAGGAAGTTTGAGAGATATATGGCTATATGTGGTGGGATGGGAGGATGGGATGTGTTTGTACTGGGCTTGTTTGTTTTGAGCCCGGGGCTGAGGAATGTGCCCGGCTCCTCTCAGTTCTGTTGCTACCACAGTGGGTACCAGGGAGAGCAATTCCCTATAAGCCATGTGTGCCTTCTCCACCACCAGAAGGCTGCTCCATGGGGCCTGACCCTGCCCACGTGTGACTATTCCTAGAGGAGAAGAGTTCGCTCCTGCAGGGTCACGGCAGCCCCAGATGCATCAGCCTTGGCTAACAGTTCACAGCCACTTGCTGTGGAAGGGCCCACAAAGAAAACCAAGGAAACCCCAACAAAAATAAAATCATTTGCTGAGCATTCACTGTGTGCCAGGAACTGTGCAAAATGCTTTTTTTTAAGAGATAGGGTCTCACTATGTTGCCCGGGCTGGTCTCGAACTCCTGGACTCAAATAATCCTCCCACCTCCACCTCCCAAGTAGCTGGGATTACAGGAATGAGTCACTGCACCTGGCTTAAAATACTTACAATATGTTATCAAATTTAACCTGATCAGTTCAACCCCTCTACAAAGCAGGCATTTTTCCCTGACTTGAGTTCTGCTTTTTTTGGTGAGTTCCTCTTGGGAGACCTTAATTCATGTTTTAAAATTAATTAATCAATTAACATTTATACAGCACTTACTATGTGGCAGACACCGAGTGAGCAGCTTTACAAACATTAACTCACTGAGCCCTCATCACAGCCCTATGAGATGAGCACTACTATTATTACCATAATAGTCACAAGCAATGAGCTCAAAGTCACACAGCTAGTAAGTGGTAGAAGTGGGATGCCTGTTTTGCCAGTGGAAATATAATGGAGGTAACTCAAAGTGGGAACATGTGCACATGAAGTATATTGGCAAGGGCGTGGAGAAATAGGCACTCTCAGGTATTGCTTATGGGAGGGCAAATTTGCAAGGCAATGTGACAATATGGAACACAATTTAAAATGCATATGCAGTAGTTACTTTGACCTTGATATTCTTCCTCTAGAAATTATTCACAGATATTTATATGCATATGAAAACATATGGACAAGTCATCTTATTGTACCATGTTTGTATTAGTAAAGACTAGAAGCAACCAGAATGATAATTATGACATCAGGGCCGGGCGTGGTGGCTCACACCTGTAATCCCAGCACTTTCGGAGGCCAAGGCGGGCAGATCACATGAGGTCAGGAGTTCAAGACCAGCCTGGCCAACATGGCAAAGCCCTGTCTCTACTAAAAAATACAAAACTTAGGCCAGGCGTGGTGGTTCACACCTGTAATCCCAGCACTTTGGGAGGCCGAGGCAGGCGGATCACACAGTCAGGAGATCTAGACCATCCTGGCTAACACAGTGAAACCCCATCTTTACTAAAAATACAAAAAAAAAAAAAAAAAAAATTAGCTGGATGTGGTGGTGGGTGCCTGTAATCCCAGCTACTGGGGAGGCCAAGGCAGAGAGAATTGCTTGAATCTGGGAGGCGGAAGTTGCAGGGAGCCAAGATCATGCCACTACACTCCAGCCTGGACAACACAGCAAGACTGTGTCTCAGAAAAAAAAGCAGGACATCAGTTAAATGAGTTATAATGTAGCAGGACAAGCCACAGACAAAACTCCTTAGACACCGAGTTAAAGAAGGAAGGGGTTTATTCGGCTGGGGGCATTGGCAAGACTCCTGTCTCAAGAGCCGAGCTCCCCAAGTGAGCAATTCCTGTCCCTTTTAAGGGCTCACAACTCTAAGCGGGTGCACGTGAGAGGGTCGTGATAGATTGAGCAAGCGGGGGTACGTGACTGGGGGCTGCATGCACTGGTAATTAGATTGGAAGAAAACAGGATAGGGATTTTCACAGTGCTTTTCTATACAATATCTGTAATCTATAGATAACATAACCGATTAAGTCAGAGGCTGATCTTTAACTACCAAGCCCAGGGTGTGGCACAGGGCTGTCTGCTTGTGGATTTCATCTCTGCCTTTTAGTTTTTACTTTTTCTTTCTTTGGAGGCAGAAACTGGGCATAAGACAATATGAGGGATGGTCTCCTCCCTTAATAATACAGCCACACTCTGGAATACTATAAAGCTGTGAAGATGAATGAGTGAAATCTACTGGCACTGAAGTAAAGTCCTCCAAGATGTATTTGTAATGAAAATACAAAGCACAGAGCATATGTGTGTTTTCAAGGCTAATATCCAAGACAAAATCTAGGATCTGACTCCAGGGAAGGTAAACACATCCTCTGTCTATAACTGTATGAATGTGGTGATAGCAGCCCAATTGAATTTGTTGCCATTTCAACGTATAAATTTGGCTGTGTGGGGAGGGGGCAAAATTCAGGCCACAGTGGGGTTTTAGTCTCCCTGTCCTGGTGCACACTTTCCCCACAGAACTGAATCTGGAACCAATAGAGAACACAGAAAAAGGCAACGGGGATTATCCACTCCCTCGCGCACGCGCTCTTGGACCACAGCGCCTCTGGTTAATGACAAATAACCCTCCTCAATGTTATGTGCCTGCCCACTCGCTGCTGCCACCAACTCCAAGGTATTGCCTCCTGGCAGGGGCAGAGGAGAATAGAAAAAAGAAAGCAAAAATCAAAATGGGATTCTCTCTGCCGCTCCCTAGCAAACGTGGGGGCGCACACACATACACACACACACACACACACACACACACACCCCAGATGAGAAAGAGAAGGCTTCTGGAACACTTCCCGTCTGGACCTACTGCACGGCTTCCGAGTTTCCAGCAGCTGTCTTTGAGTCCAGGCAAGGGGAAAAAATATGTAAACTTTCCACCATTTTGACGGAACTTTTTTTTTCTTTTTTGGAGACAGAGTTTCGCTATGGAGTAGTGACGCAGTCTCAGCTCACTGCAGCCTCTGCCTCCTCGGTTCAAGCAATTCTCCTGGCTCAGCCTCCCGAGTAGCTGGGATTGCTGTACGTGCGCCACCACGCCCGGTAACCCAGCTAATTTTTGTATTTTCAATAGAGACAGGGTTTCACCATGTTGGCCAGGCTGGTCTTGAACTCCTTACCTCAAGTCATCCACCTGCCTCGGCCCCCCAAAGTGCTGGGATTACAAATGTGAGCCACCGGGCCCGGGTGGGGCTTTTGAAGGGGTGGCCTGCCCCTCCACACCTGTGGGCGTTTCTCGTTAGGTGGAACGAGAGACTTGAGAAAAGAAATGAGACACAGAAACAAAGTATAGAGAAAGAAAAAGTGGGCCCAGGGGACCAGCGCTCAGCATACAGAGGACCCGCGCAGGCACTGGTCTCTGAGTTCCCTCAGTATTTATTGATCACTATCTTTACTGTCTTAGAAAAAGGGAAGTGGCAGGATAATAGGATCATCGTAGGGAGAAGGTCAGCAGTAAGACACATGAATAAAGATCTCTGTGACATGAATAAGTTTAAGAAAAAGTGCTGTGCCTTGATATGCATATGCAAACATCTCCATAAACCTTTTTAGTGCATAAAGAGCAACATTGCGCTAGCAAGTCCCACCTTCAGCCCTAAGGTGGTTTTCTCCTTTCTCAGTAAACAGAACATATAATCAGGTTTTACACCTAGATGTTCCATTGCCCAGGGACTGGCAGGAGACAGATGCTTTTCCCTATCTCAACTGCCAAGAGGCTTCTTTCCTCTTGTACTAGTCCTCCTCAGCACAGATCCTTCACGGGTGTCAGGCTGGGGGACGATCATGTCTTTCCCTTCCCACGAGGCCATATTTCAGACTATCACATGGGGAGAAACCTTGGACAATACCTAGCTTCCCTAGGCAGAGGTCCCTGCGACCTTTGGCAGTGTACGTGTCCCTGGGTGCTTGAGATTAAGAGAATGGTGATGACTTTTCACAAGCATACTGCCTTCAGGCACTTGTTTAACAAAGCACACCCCACACAGCCCAAAATCCGTTAAACCTTGAGTCACCACAGCACATGTCTCTTGCAAGGACAAGGTTGGGGGTAGGGTCACAGATTAACAGCATCTCAAATACAGAACAAAATGGAGTCTCTTATGTGTACTTCTTTCCATATAGACACAGTAACAGTCTGATCTCTCTTTTCCCCACAGCTTTGAATTCTCATCTCTTTCCCCAGTCCACTGACTACAATTTACTTTTCAGAGTCCTTAGCCACTCTTTGCCTTCTGAAAGGATCTGTAGTTGCAGCCAATGTGATCAGAAAGTACTGGGAAGATCACAGAGATGGGGGAGATCAAGAGAGACATCCCAAATAGTTGTGTATGAACTCACGGGGTTCACCCGGTGCTTGCATGTATGGATCTCACCCCAAACAGAATACTACAGGTTTTGTGAACTCTGTTGCAGGCAGGTCTCCGCCCAGGTCACTGAATGACCTCAATTTAGTAGAAGCCAATTACAGTTTGGCCAGACTTGGGGGTGCACAGGTGGGACTGATCTGAATAGCCCTGCAAATACTTTCAAAATTTTACTTGGAACCACAGCTTACACAAAGCTGGTTGAAATTTCTAACCTGAACTTCAGCTTCAAGGTTACCTGCTAAAATTAAAAACATCAACGTTATTTAGCCAGACTGACAATGAAATAGAGACAAAAGACAGAAACTACTAAATTCAGGAATGAAAGAAGGAATATCACTACAGACTCCCTCCTTGACACTTTAAAAGGCTCATAAGTGAATATTATGACAAACCAAGGCATAAAAACTTGGTAACTTAGATGAAGTGGACCAATTCCTTGATACATACAAATGACCCCAATTTTCCCAAGAACAAATAGATATCCTGAATAGTTCTATATTTGGTGAAGAACTTGAATTTGTAGCTAAAAGCACCTGAAAAAGACATCTCCAGGTAGTTTCACTCACAAATTCTATCAAACATTTAAAGAAGAAATAACACCAATTCTACACAATCTCATTCAGAAAACAGAAAAGGAGAGAACACTTCCCAGTTCATTTTGTGAGGCCAACATTACCTTGATGTCAAAATCAGACAAGACAAGAAAACTACAAACCAAAGATCTTTCTTGAACATAGACCTGAATCTCAGCAAAATATTAGCAAATTAAACCCACCAATATACATGCATGTGTGCATATCTTACCATGATCAAGCCAGGTTTATACCAAGAATTCAAGGATGGTTCAATATTTGAAAATCAATTAATGTAAAATCCACCATGTTAACAATCTAAAGAAGAGGCCAGGCGCAGTGACTCATGCTTGTAATCCCAGCACTTTGGGAGGCTGAGGCGAGTAGATCACAAGGTCAGAAGTTTGAGACCAGCCTGGACAACATGGAGAAACCCCATCTCTACTAAAAATACAAAAATTAGCCGGGCGTGGTGGCGGGTGCCTGTTGTCCCAGCTACTTGGGAGGCTGAGGCAGAAGAATTGCTTGAACCCAGGAGGCAGAGGTTGCAGTGAGCCGAGATCATGCCACTGCACTCCAGCCTGGGCCACAAAGCAAGACTGTCTGGAAAAAAAAAAAAAAAATTCTAAAGAAAAAAATCAATCAAATAAACTGATGTAGACAAAGTATCTCACAAAATTCAATGGTCATTCTGGTAAAAGGACTCAGCAAACTGGGAACAGAAGAGAGCTTCCTTAGCCTGAATAAGGGCATCTACAAAAAAAACAAAAACAAACATCATTCTTAATGTTGAAAGATTGAACACTTTCCCTCTGAGATCAGGAACAAGACAAGGTCATTCATTCTCACCACTCCTATTCAATTGTACTAGAACACCAGCAATAAGACAAGAAAAACAAACAAAAGACATGCATTTTAGAAGGAAAGAAATTGTGTTTTTCACAGACAACATAATCGTCTATGCAGACGATTCCATGGAATGTATAGAAAAGCTCCTAAAAATAATAAATGAGTTCAGCAAGACTGCAGGACATAATGTCAACATGTGAAAATCAATTGTATTTCAAAACACTAGCAGTAACTGATTGGATTCTGATCTGAATTCAATTGAAATTTTTTTGAAACAGCATTGACAAATCCTAAAAAACAAAATACTTGGGCATAAATCTAATAAAATATCCACGATTGATATACTGAAAACTATAAAACACTGATGAAAGAAATCAAAAAACACCTAAGCAAATGGAGAAACAGGCTGCACTTGTGGATGGTAATATTCAGTATAGTTAGGATGACAATTTCCCCAAAATGTTCTATAGATTTAACACTATTCTAATAGATATTCTATCAAAATTTTTTTTTTTTATAGATGCAGATAAGCTGATTCTAAAACAATTTTGAAAAATAAGAGCAGGCCAGGTGTGGTGGCTGACAACTGTAATCCCCGAGGCCAAGGCAGGCAGATCACTTGAGGCAAGAGCTCGAGACCAGCCTGGCCAACATGGTGAAACCCCATCTGTACTAAAAATACAAAAATTATCTGGGCCTGGTGGCACACACCTGTAATCCCAGCTACTTGGGTGGCTGAGGTGCTTGAACCTGGGAGGCAGAGGTTGTAGTGAGCTGAGATCATGCCACTGCACTCCAGCCTGGGCAACAGAGTGAGACTCTATCTCAAAAAAAAAAAAAAAAAAAAGCAAGGTTGGAAGACTCACACTACCTAATTATCAAAAGTGCTATATAACTACAGTAATCAAGACTGAATAATATTGAAGAAGAGATAAGCACACAGATCAATGGATCAGAATACAAAGTCCAAAAATAGATCCACTCAAAATGGCCAACTGATTTTTGACAAGGGTCCAAAGGCAATTCAATGAAGAAAAGATAGTCTTTTCACCAAATGATGTTGAAACAACTGGACAACCAGATGCCAAAAAAACTCGGATCTAAACCTGACACTTTATTTTTTTATTTTTTATTTTTTTGAGACGGAGTCTCGCTCTGTCGCCCGGGCTGGAGTGCAGTGGCGCGATCTCGGCTCACTGCAAGCTCCGCCTCCTGGGTTCACGCCATTCTCCCGCCTCAGCCTCCGAGTAGCTGGGACTACAGGCGCCCACCACCTTGCCCGGCTATTTTTTTTTTGTATTTTTAGTAGAGACGGGGTTTCACCATGTTAGCCAGGATGGTCTCGATCTCCTGACCTCGTGATCCACCCGCCTCGGCCTCCCAAAGTGCTGGGATTACAGGCTTGAGCCACCGCGCCCGGCTAAACCTGACACTTTAAACAAATATTAACTCAAAGTGGACCATAGATCTAAACATAAAACTATAAAACTTCAGAAAAAAACATAAAAGAAAACTTTGTAACCTGACACTAAGCAAGGAGTTTGTAGATAATGACACCAATGCATGATCCATTAAAAAAAAAAAAAAGTGATAAACTGAGTTTCATCAAAATTTAAACTTTTTTCTTTGCGAAAGGCTCTGTTAAGAGAATGAAAAGATCTCTCTCACTGGGAGAAAATATTTGCAAATCACATATTCAACATAGAACTTATATCCAGAACAGAAAGATAGATATCAATTGTAAGAAGCTATAAGAAAACAAATGACTAATCCCAGCACTTTGGGAGGCCAAGGCAGGCAGATCACGATGTCAGGAGATCGAGACCATCCTGGCTAACACGGTGAAACGCCGTCTTTACTAAAAATACAAAAGATTAGCTGGGCGCTGTGGCAGGCACCTGTAGTCCCAGCTACTCAGGAGGCTGAGGCAGGAGAATGGCGTGAACCCGGGAGACGGAGCTTGCAGTGAGCCAAGATAGCACCACTGCACTCCCGCCTGGGTGACAGAGCAAGACTCCGTCTCAAAAAATAATAATAATAATAAAAATTTAAGCCAGGCGCGGTGGCTCAAGCCTGTAATCCCAGCACTTTGGGAGGCCGAGGCGGGTGGATCACGAGGTCAGGAGATCAAGACTATCCTGGCTAACATGGTGAAACCCCGTCTCTACTAAAAATACAAAAAACTAGCCGGGCGTAGTGGCAGGCGCCTGTAGTCTCAGCTGCTTGGGAGGCTGAGGCGGGAGAATGGCGTGAACCCGGGAGGCGGAGCTTGCAGTGAGCCGAGATCACGCCACTGCACTCCAGCCTGGGAGACACAGCGAGACTCCGTCTCAAAAAAAAAATAAAAATAAAAATAAAAATAAAAATTTAAAAAAAGAAAACAAATGACTAATTTAAAAATGTGCAAAAGATTTGAACAGACATTTCTCCAAAGATGATATACAAATGGCCAATAAGCACAGTAAGAGATGCCCAATATCATTAGCCATTAGTGAAGCACAACTCAAAACCACCATGAGATATCACTACACACCTACTAGAGAGGCAAAAATCAAAAACAAACAAATGATAATACCAAATACCAAATATTTTTTTCTTCACAAAAGGCACTGTTAAGAGAATGAAAAGACATCTCACACTGGGATTAAATATTTGCAAATCACATATTCAACATAGAACTTGTATCCAGAATAGATAGATAGACATCAATTTTAAGAAGCTGTAAGAAAACAAATGACTGATTTAAAAATGGGCAAAAGATTTGAACAGACATTCCAGTTGTGGAGCAACTGGAACTCTTATACATTGTTGGGGAGAATACAAAATAGTGTAGCTGCTCCAGAAGACAGTTTGACAATTCCTTAAAAGTTAGGCTGGGTGGCCGGGCGCGGTGGCTCAAGCCTGTAACCCCAGCACTTTGGGAGGCCGAGACGGGCGGATCACGAGGTCAGGAGATCGAGACCATCCTGGTTAACATGGTGAAACCCCGTCTCTACTAAAAAAATACAAAAAAACTAGCCGGGCGAGGTGGCGGATGCCTGTAGTCCCAGCTACTCAGGAGGCTGAGGCAGGAGAATGGCGTGAACCCGGGAGGTGGAGCTTGCAGTGAGCTGAGATCCGGCCACTGCACTCCAGCCTGGGTGACAGAGCGAGACTCCGTCTCAAAAAAAAAAAAAAAAAGTTAGGCTGGATGCAATAGCTCATGTATGTAATCTCAGCACTTTGAGAAGCTGAGGTGGGCAGATTGCTCAAGTTCAGGAGTTTGAGACCAGCCAGGGCAACATGGCGAAACCCCACCTCCACAAAATAAACAAAAATTAGCCAGACATGGTGGCATGTGCTTAGGTTGGAGAATTGCTTAAGCCCAAAAGATAGAGGCTACAGTGAGTTAAGACAGCACCACTTGCCGGGCGCGGTGGCTCAAGCCTGTAATCCCAGCACTTTGGGAGGCCGAGACGGGTGGATCACGAGGTCAGGAGATCGAGACCATCCTGGCTAACACAATGAAACCCCATCTCTACTAAAAATACAAAAAAATCAGCCGGGCGTGGTGGCGGCGCCTGTAGTCCCAGCAACTTGGGAGGCTGAGGCAGGAGAATGGTGGGAACCCGGGAGGCGGAGCTTGCAGTGAGCCGAGATCACGCCACTGCACTCCAGCCTGGGCGACAGAGCAAGACTCCGCCTCAAAAAAAAAAAAGACAGCACCACTGCATTGCAGCCTGGCAATAGGACAAGATGGCAGCTTTTACCACTTCTATTCAACATAGTATTGGAAGTCCTAGCCAAAGCAATTGGGTAAGAAAAAGAAATAAAAGGCATCTAAACTGGAAATGAAGGAGTAAATTGCCTTTTTTCCTCACATGACAAGATCTTATATGTAGAAAACCCTAAAGATTACATACACACACCTATTAGAACTGCATTTGATCCTAGACAAAAGGCCAAGAAGTGATTCTGTTAGAATGAATGAACAAATTTAGCAAAGGTGCAGGATACAAAATCAACACACAAAAACCAGTTGTATTTCTATACATTGATAATAGACAATCTAAAATGAACATTAAGAAAACAATTCAATTTACAATAACATCAAAAAGGATAAGGCCAGGCACAGTAGCTCACACCTACTATCTGAGCACTTTGGGAGGCCAAGGTGGGAGGATTGTTTGAGGAGTTAGAGGCTGTAGTGAGCTGTGATTGTACCACTGCACTCCAGCCTGGGCAACAGAGTGAGATCCTGTCTCCAAAAAAGAAAAAAACAAAGTCAAGGTAACAGGAAAAGCAGCTTCTGTTGACCAAGATGCAGCAGATAAGCTCCCAGATGCCATTAAGAAAATCACTGAGGCTGGGTGTGGTGGCTTATGCCTGTAATCCCAGCACTTTTGGAGGCAGAGGTGGACAGATCACCTGAAGTCAGGAGTTCAAGACCAGCCTGGCCAACATAGTTAAACCCCATTTCTACTAAAAACACAAGAAATTAGCCGAACTTGGTGGCAAATGCCTGTTATTCCAGCTACTTGGAAGACTGAGGTACGAGAATTGTTTGAACCTGGGAGGCGGAGGTTGCAGTGAGCCAAGATGGCACCACTGCATTCCAGCCTTAGTAACAGTGAGACTCTGTCTCAAAAAAGAAAAAAGAAAAAAAAAAAAAAAAAGAACTGATGAGAAAGGATATCTGCCTGAGCAGGTTTTTATGCAGATGAAAGTGCCCTGTTCTGGAAAATAAAATGCCAAAAAGAACATTTATTAGTAAGGAAGAGAAGAGAGCACCAGGAGTTAAGGTAGGAAGGGATGGGCTAACTCTACTGCTTTGTGCAAATGCAGTCAGGTTTGTGATCATGACTGCCTTTATCCGTAAAGCTGCTAACCTCTGAGCCTTGAACAGAAAAGATAAACACCAGCTGCTGGTCTTTTGTTTGTACAACAATAAGGCCTAGACAACGAGAACCCTTTTTCTGGATGCGTCTCATCAATGCTTTGTCCCTGAACTCAGGAAGTAACTTGATAGTAAGGAACTGCCTTTTAAAGTTCTCTTAATATTGGACAATGCCCCTGGCCACCCAGAACACCATGAGGTCAACACTTAAAGTTGTCTACTTGTCCCCAAGCATAAGGTCTATAATTCAGCCTCTAGATCAGGGGATCGTAAGGACCTGCAAGGCTCATTACACACAATAGTCTATGGAAAGGATTGTCAGTGCTATGGAAGAAAACCCAGACAGAGAGACTATCATGAAAGTCAGGAAGGATCGCACCATTGAACATGCCATCATTGTTACGGAAAAAACTGTGAAAGCCTAAACAAATAAATAAATAATAAAAATTAAAAGCTGTGAAAGCCATCAAGCCCAAAACAAAAAAGGTAGGGAGGGTGTGGGTGGAGGGTTTCAAGATATGGATCTTGGGGAAATTAAAGAGCTAATAGATGCCACACCAGAGGAATTAATAGAAGACAGCTTGATGGAGATGAGTGCTTCTGAACCAGTGCCAGATCATGAGGAAGAAGACATAAAAGAATCATTACTAGAAACGAAATTAACATTAGACAGTCTGACAGAAGGTTTCTCATTATTCATGACTGCTTTTTACTTCTTTTACATGGACCCTCCCATGATATGGGCACAAAAACTACAGCAAACAGTAGAAGAGGGATTGGTATCATATAGAAATATTTTTAGAGAAATGAACAAAAAAGTCAGAAATAAATTACATTGCATTTCTGTGGTTTCACTGAATGTGTCCACTTCTCCTGCCTCCCCTTCCACCTCCTCTGCCTCTGCCACTCCTGAAACAGCAAAAACAACCTTCCTCTTCCTCCTCCTCCTCCTCAGCCTACTCAACAGGAAGTGAAGAGGATGAAGACCTTTGTGATGACACACTTCCACTTAATGAACAGTGAACGTATTTTCTCTTCCTTATGATTTTTAAATAGCATTTTCTTTACTCTAATTTACTTCATTAAGAATATAGCTCGGGCACAGTGGCTCACACCTGTACTCCCAGCACTTTGGGAGGCCAAGGTGGGTGGATCACCTGAGGATGGGAGTTCAAGACCAGCCTGGCCAACATGGTGAAACCCTGTCTCTACTACAAATACAAAAATTAGCCAGGCATGATGGTGCATGCCTGTAATCCCAGGTACTTGGGAGGCTGAGGTGGGAGAATCGCTTGAACCTGGGCGGCGGAGATTGCAATGAGCCCAGATTGTGCCACTACACTCCACCCTGGGTGACAGAGCAAGACTCTGATTTAAAAAAAAAAAAAAAAAAGTACTATACAATAGATATAACATACAAAATGTGTTAATTGTGTTATTGTAAAATTTCTAGTCAACAGTAAGCTATTTGTAGTTAAACTTTGGGGGAGTCAAAAATGACACATGGATTTTTGACCGCAAGGAGGATCAATGCCCCTGATTCTTCAAGTGCAAGGGCCAACTATATACAAAAATCAACTCAAAATGTATCATAGACCTAAATATAGGAGCTAATATTATAAAACCCTGGGAAGAGAACATACGGGACCAGCTCCATGACATCTAACTTAATAATTTCTCACATATAACACCAAAAACACAGGCAATAAAACAAAAAAATAGTTAAATTGGACTTTACCAAAATTTAAAAATGTGTGCAACAAAGGACAATATCAACAGAGTAAAAATGCAACCCAAGGAGTAAGAGAAAATAATTATATCTGATAAACAATTAATATCTAGAATATATATGGAGAGAACTTCTACAATTCATAACAGAAAAAAAAACTATTTAAAAATGAACAAGGCCGGGCGCGGTGGCTCAAGCCTGTAATCCCAGCACTTTGGGAGGCCGAGACGGGCGGATCACGAGGTCAGGAGATTGAGACCATCCTGGCTAACACGGTGAAACCCCCGTCTCTACTGAAAAATACAAAAAATTAGCTGGGCGAGGTGGCGGGCGCCTGTAGTCCCAGCTACTTGGGAGGCTGAGGCAGGAGAATGGCGTAAACCCGGGAGGCGGAGCTTGCAGTGAGCTGAGATCCGGCCACTGCACTCCAGCCTGGGCGACAGAGCGAGACTCTGTCTCAAAAAAAAAAAAAAAAATGGACAAAGGACTTGAATAGACATTTCTCCAAGGAAGATACGCAAATGGCCGATAAGCACGTGAAAAAATACTCAGTATCACTAATCATTAGGGACACGAAAATCAAAATTACAATGAGATATCACTGCAAACACACTACGATGGCTATTATCTAAAACACACATATACATGGCCGGGCATGGTGGCTCATGCCTGTAAATCCCAGCACTTTGGGAGGTCAAGGCAGGTAGATCACTTGAGGCCAGGAATTCGAGACCAACCTGGCCAACATAGCGAAACCCCATCTCTATCAAAAATACAAAAACTAGCCGGGCATGGTGGCGCATGCCTGTGGTCCCAGTTATTTGGGGGGGGAGTCGGGGCGCTGAGGCATGAGAATTGCTTGAACCTGGGAGGCGGAGGCTGCAGTGAACCAAGATCACACCATTGTCCTACAGCCTGGGCAACAGAGCGAGACTCCATCTCAAAAAATAAATAATTAATTTTTAAAAAATTTAAAACACCTAAAGGAACAAAACAGAAAATAGTAAGTGTTGTTGAGGATGTGGAGAAATTGAAAGGTTTTGTTGTGTGTGTTCTGACTTTTCCACTGACCAGTTACCTCAACCAGTCCACCCCATCTCTCTCTCCCTTTCCTCGGGCCTTTCTATTTCTTGAGACACAACAATATTGAACTTAGGCAAGGTGTGGTGGCTCACACCTGTAATCCCAGCACTTTGGGAGGCCGAGGTGGGAGGATTGTGTGAGCCTGGGAGGTCAAGGCCACAGTGAGCCATGATTGTGCTACTGTACTCCAGGCTGGGTAACAAAGCAAGACCCTGTCTCCAAGAAGAAAAGAAAGAAAAAAAAACTAGGCCAAATACTAACCCTAAAATAGTCTCAAAAGTGTTCAAGGGATAGGAAGAGTCACACATTTCTCATTTTAAATCAAAACCTAGAAATAATTAAGTTTAGTAAGGAAAGCATGTCAAAAGCCAAGATAGGGTGAAAGATAGGTCCCTTGCATCAAACAGCCAAGTTATAAATGATAGGAAAAGCTCTTGAAGGAAATTAAAAGTGCTACTCCAGTGAACACACAAATGACAAGAAAGCAAAAACAGCCTTTTGCGAATGTGGAGAAAGTTTGCATGGTCTGGATAGATCAAACCAGCCACAATATTCCCTTAAGCCAAAGCCTAATCCAGAGCAATTCTTCAGTTCCATGAAGGTTCAGAGAGTGAGGAAGCTGCAGAAGAAAAGTTGAAAGCTAGCAGAGGTTGGTTCATGAGGTTTAAGGAAAAAAGCCGTCTCCATAACATAAAAGTGCAAGGTGAAGTAGCAAGTGCTAATAGAGAAGCGGCAGCAAGTTCTCCAGAAGATCTAGCTAAGATCATTGATGAAGGTGGCTACACTAAACAATAGATTTCCCATGTGGATGAAACAGGCTTCTGTTGGAAAGAAGATGCCATCTAGGACTATCATAGCTAGAGAGGAGAAATCAACGCTTGGTTTCAGAGCTTCAAAGGACAGGCCGACTTGTTTGTTTTTGAGACAGGGTCTCACTCTGTTGCCCAGGCTGGAGTGCAGTGGCACAGTCATGACTCACTGCAGCCTTGACCTCCTGGGCTCAAGTGTTATCCTCCTGCCTCAGCCTCCCATGTAGATGGAACCACATGCCCAGCTAATTTTTAAAAATGTTTTTGTAGAATCAGGGTCTCCCTACATTGCCCAGGCTGGTCTCATCTGGGCTCAAGTAATCTTCCTGCCTCAGCCTGCCAAAGTGCTGGGATTACAGGCATGAGCCACCATGTCCAGCCCAGGCTGACTCCTCTGTTAGGGGCTAATGCTGCTGGTGACTTTCAGTTGATGCCAATGCTCATTTACCATTCCTAAAATCCTACAGCCCTTAAAAAATTCCACTCTGCCTGTGCTTTAATAAACAGACAAAGCCTGGATGACAGCACATCCATTTACAGCATGGTTTACTGAATATCTTAAGCCTACTGTTGAGACCTACTGCTCAGAAAAAAGATCTCTTTCAAAAGATTAGTGCTTATTGACAGTGCACACAATCACTGGAGATGTGTAAGACGTACAAAAACATTAATGTGTTGTTTTCATGCCTGCTAACCCTACAGCCATTCTGCAGCCATTCAAGAAGTAATTTCAACTTTCAAGTTTTATTATTTAAGAAATACACTTCATGCTGGGTGAGGTGGCTCACGCCTATAATCCCAGAACTTTGGAAGGCCGAGGAGGATCGCTTGGGCCCAGGAGTTTGAGACCAGCCTGGGCAACATGGCGAGACCCCATCTCTACAAAACATTTACAAATAAGCCAGGTGTTGTAGTGCATGTCTGTGGTCCTGAGGTGGCATACACCTGAGGAAGCTCAGGCTGGAGGATTGCTTGAGCCCAGGAGGTTGAGACTGCAGTGAGCTGTGATCATGCCACTGCACTCCAGCCAGGGTGACAGAATGAGACTCAAAAAAAAAAAAAAAAAGAAGAAATGCACTTCATAAGGCTTCAGCTGCCATAGAGAGTGATTCCTCTGATGGATCTTGTAAATTGAAAACCTTTCAGAAAGAATTCACCAGTGTAGATGCCATTCACAACCTTTGTGATTCATGGGAGGAGGTCAAAATATTAACATGAACAGAAGTTTGGAAGAAGTTGATTCTCACCTACACAAATGACTTTGAGGGGTCCAAGACTTCGGTGGAGGAAGGAACTACAGATGTGGAAACAGCAAGAGAACTAGAATTAGAAGTGGAACCTGAAGATGTGACTGAATTGCTGCAATCTCATGATCAGACTTGAATGGATGAGGAGTTGCTTCTTAAGAAAGTGGTTTCTTGAGATGGAATCTACTCCTGATGTAGACGACTGTGAACATTGTTGAAATGACAACAAAGGGCTGGGCACAATGGCTCATCTACAATCCTAGCACTCTGAGAGGCCAAGGCAGGTGGATCACTTGAGCCTAGGAGTTCGAGACAGGCCTGGGCAACATAGTAAGATGTCATCTCTACTAAAAACTTTTTGAAAAAATTTAAAAAAAGAAATGACAACGAAGGATTTAGAATATTTCATAAACTTAGTTGATAAAGCAGTGACAAGATTGGAGGAGACTGACCAATTTTGAAAGAAGGTCTGTTGGGGGTAAAATACTATCAAATGGCATCATGTGCTACAGAGAAACCTTTGTGAATAGTCATTTGACATGGCAAACTTCACTGTTGTCTTATTTTAAGAAATTGCCACAACCACTCCAACCTTCAGCAACCATCACCCTGATCTGTCAGCAGCCACCAACATCAAGGCCAGGCCCTCGGCCAGCAAAATGATTACAACTCACTGAGGCTCAGATGATGGTTAACATTTTTTTGTAATAAAGTATTTTTAAATTAAGGTATGCACATTTTTAGATATAATCCTATTGCACAATAGACTGCAAAATAGTGTAAACATAACTTTTATATGTGCTGGGAAACAAAACAATTTGTGTGACTTGCTTTATTGCAATATTTGTGTTATTGTGGTGATGTGGAACCGTACCTGCAATATCTCCAAGGTATGCTGTATACCCAAAAGAAGTAAAAGCAGGCATTCAGACAGATATTTGTACACCAATATTTATAGCAGCATTAGTCACAAATCCAAAAGGTGGGGGCAACCCAAAAGTCCATCAACAGACAAATGGATCAGCAAAATGTGGTGTAGGCATACAATAAAATACTATACAGCCTTAGAAATAAATGCAATTCTAACGTGTACAACATGGGTGAACCTTGACATGCCAAGTGAAATAAGCCAGACACAAAAAAAGACAAATTTTGGATGATGCCACTTACATGAGGTACTTAGTCAAATTCATAGAGAGCAGAATAGCGATTGCCAAGGGGTGGAGTGTTGGGGTGAACAGACCCAACACCAGGTCGTGGGGGTGACAAACTCCAGCAGAGTCAAAGGATTGAGAAAAAGAGAAAAAGATAGGACACTAGGAGGCCATTGCTATTGTATGGAGGCCACGAAGGCTCTGCGCTCTGGGAGCCCACGGTATTTATTGGTAATCCAACAAAGAAACGGGTGCTGAGAATGTGGAGGTCAAAAGAGCATGTTGCATTAAACACATGATTTACAGCTGTGATGGTTTAGCATTTATATGGAACATATTCTGCTTCTTGAGATAATGGGAACAGGAGCCTAGGAGGGCTAGAAGCAAGGAGCCAGCAAGTCTAGACACGTTCCAAAGGACATTATGCAAGCCCTGCCTCAGTTTGCCTCCCAACACTCAGCTTTTTCCCAACCTGCCCCCCTTCTGTTTTTTGTAAAAGAGAAGGTATCGTTATTACTATCATAAGAGCTGGCCTCTTTAAATTGAGCAAGGCAATTGTAGGCTGTGCAGCCCTTAAAAGTGATCCAGCTTCATTTTTCTTAGCCCTCATTCAAACTGGAGTTACTCTGGTTTGGATGCTTCCCACATACCTCCCCTTTCCCTTTTACAAGAGGACGCTTAATCCTAGAGGTTGCAAAAGGATGAAGGTCCATCTTCCGTAACTTCTTCATGCTGAATAGGGGCGATGATACTCCTGCCTAACTATTAGGGTTTCTTGTATTCAGGGTAGAGAGGAGCTGAGTCAGAAAGCATTGGTCCATTATGCATGGTGACTCTGGTCACTCTTCGTTCCATCTTGGCATTCAGATTCGACTGGCTCATGGCTCATACTGGGGGAACCCGGTCCATGGTTGGGATCCATGGGTCCCTCCAGTCTCTCGTTCCATGGTCGTGCACATCTTGAGGGCATCCACACGGTTCGTTCATCTCCTGCAAAAACACAAGCATACCGTCATCCCCACATTAGTAAATCTACTGAAACAGAAGCAAAACCTTTTTGTGGTTGTAGCCAGGAGGCATGCAGTTGCTGAAGCATTTGTTAACTCACTTTCTGCCTCTTTGGTTAATTACCATGAGGTAAAACTTTCCACTGATAATGAGAAACAGGCCTTTTCTGATTAACAGAAGGCATGGAGAAAGCAAATTGAGGCTTTTTATTTTATTTTATTTTTTTGAGATGGAGTCTTGCTCTGTAGCCCAGGCTGGAGTGCAGTGGCGCAACCTCGGTTCACTGCAAGCTCTGCCTCCCGGTTCACGCCATTCTCCTGCCTCAGCCTCAGTCCCTGTAGCTGGGACTACAGGCGCTCACCACCACACCCAACTAACTTTTTGTATTTTTTAGTAGAGACAAGGTTTCACCGTGTTACCCAGGATGGTCTCGATCTCCTGACCTCGTGATCCACCCGCCTCGGCCTCCCAAAGTGCCAGGATGACAGGCGTGAGCCACTGCACCTGGCCAGATTGAGGCTTTTCAAACTTTCAATTCACACTGTACAGGTGGGTCCACTAGATGCTGTGGCTCATGATAGATCTTCAGATGTTTGGTGGGCGCCCACACAGGCACCTGATCGTCACCTGGAGACACACAAGCAAATCCTCTTCCCATAAAATTATCTTTAGGCAGGGATCGGAGCAAGTATATTCAGAGGTAAGGAGAATTTGGGGGCCTAATGGCTTCCTGATGTTTGACAGGTGTTCCCTCGGAAGTTAGGAATTCCCTTTCTCTCCATATTGCTGCGTGGGCATGGGGGACTAGGTAAGCATACTTAGAGTCTGTATATAAATTTACCCTTTTTCCTTCTAATTCTAGTGTATAATGGCCCCTGCTTTTGCTAGGATGTCTCTCCCTAACAAAGGAGTGGGGCTTTCAGGCATAATTAGAAAAGCATGTGAAAAGAGTAAAGTTCCCCAGTCACAACTTAGTGCTGGGAGAAGTATCTAGTGACTGGCTCTCCTAGCACCCCTCGGATAGTGACAGATCTGGAGGACAGTTGTCCAGGACAGGAGAGTAAGACTGAGAAGGCTGTGCCAGTGTCCAGGAGACAGTTAACCTCCTGGCCCTCAGTGGTCAAGCATACCTGGGGAGAGTGATGGCATGGGCTGGCGCTTGCCCTGGGCACCCTCAGTCCTGCTGCTGGATCGTCTGGTTAGTGGTTTTGGACTCAGAGGACCTTCGTTCCCTGGGGCAGTGTGCCTTCCAGTGATTCCCTTGACACAAGGGGCAAGGACGAGGGGGCAGCTTATTTCTATTCGGACAATCTTTCTTAAAGTGTCCTTGCAGACCGCACTGGAAGCAAGCCTTACTAGGCATTTGATCTTGCCAGCCTTTCCCTTTTCCAGAGCCTCCAAAGTCTGCTTGCCTAAGGGTCATGACTAAAGTGGTGGCCTTTTTTTTTTTTTTTAATCCCGTTTGTCGCGTTCAGCCTGCTCCTCCTGATCTCCGTTATAAAAAAACCGAGGTTGGCCGGGCGCGGTGGCTCACGCCTGTAATCTCAGCACTTTGGGAGGCTGAGGCGGGCGGATCACAAGGTCAGGAGATCAAGACCATCCTGGCTAACACGGTGAAACCCCGTCTCTACTAAAACTACAAAAAATTAGCCGGGTGTGGTGGCGGGCACCTGTGGTCCCAGCTACTCGGGAGGCTGAGGCAGGAGAATGGTGTGGGCCCGGGAGGCGGAGCTTGCAGTGAGCCGAGATCGCGCCACTGCACTACAGCCTGGGCGACAGAGCAAGACTCCGTCTCAAAAAAAAAAAAAAAAAAAAAAAAAAAAAAAAAACCGAGGTTGCCAAGTTCAATAGGGTTTCTAAGTTTTGCTCCAGGCCTAGGGCGGACTTTTGAAGTTTTTTCTAATATCTGCAACTGACTGATAAACTCATCAAGATTAGTTGCCTTCAATAGAGTCAGGTGACAGGGAGGTATGCTTCCTCAATGCCTCTCTTTGTCTCTCCAGAAAGGCAGTAGGATTTTCTTCCTTTCCCTGTGTTATAGTGGACGTCATTGAATAATTCATAGCCTTCTTCCTAGTTTTCCTTAGTCCTTCTAGCACGCAAGTTAACAAATGTCTGCGGCACCAATCTTCATGTTCTGATTCTGCATCCCAGTGAAGGTATGCACTGGGAACTGCCTGCTGGCCTGTGGGGAATCATTCTCTTTCCTCTGTTGTCATCCTATCATTGACCTGACTGAGATACCAGAGATCGCCAAACTCTCGGGCTGCAGTTATGGCGGGTTAGTGTCTGATCTAGCAATAACATATCTCTCCATGTCACATCAAAGGATTGTCCTAACCCTTGCAAAACATCAATATAGTCATCAGGGTTATCTGAGAATTTACCTGGTCTATTTTAATTTGCTTCAAGTCTGACAGGGAAAAAGGTACATATACTCTGGGCTGAATTCTCCAGAATACATCTTAGGGATGTTTTTGCCTTGGGGGGAACCTTTCCCATCTGAAAAAAAAAGAACATAGGGATGCCAGCATCCCTAGTCACTTTCAGATGAGCATTAGTCCTAGAGCATCCTCTATGGTCCTAAGACTTATTCCTTTCCAGGGTGCGTAACCACCCACGGGCCTCTGCTTATCAGATTAGTTACGTTCACCGATGTAGCAGTTCTCACCCATTTTCCCGTCTTTCTTGACCACAAAGAAAGGGGTCCGGGCTGCTGGATTCTAGTGGTCCTTTACCAGCATGCCCAACATTGCCTTTGCGCTCAGAGGTAAATTCTAGAGCTGGGCTGGGTCCCCAAGTATTTCATAACAACCCAACTGCCCCACCAAGATGCATTTCCATAAACAGTTCTTAATGCAAATTCATTTCCAAGTGTGTAGGTAACCTTTTGAGTCAGGATTAAGATAGTTTTTTGATTCTGTGAGTACTTTAATACTTGGCTGAGTGCAAATAGCTCACACATTCAAGCAGACCAATTATTAAGCATTTTTTATTTATTTTTTGAGACGGAGTCTGGCTCTGTCGCCCAGGCTGTAGTGCAGTGGTGCGATCTCAGCTCACTGCAAGCTCCACCTCCCCGGTTCACGCCATTCTCTTGCCTCAGCCTCCCGAGTAGCTGGGACTACAGGTACCCACCACCGTGCCTGGAAAATTTTCTTGTATTTTTAGTAGAGATGGGGTTTCACCATGTTAGCCAGGATGGTCTCAATCTCCTGACCTTATGATCTGCCCACCTCAGCCTCCCAAAGTGCTGGGATTACAGGTGTGAGCCAAAGCGCCTGGCCTCCCACCGAGCTTCTTTTAGATGTCCTCGGATGTCCTTTGATGATGCATTCTCCACTTTCACACACTCTGGCATTCCTTCACTGAGGTCTTTGTCGCCCCACATTAAGCAGCCAGGAATGTTGGGGTGATCAGACCCAATACCAGGTCGTGGGGGTGACAAAGTCTGGCGGAGTCAAAGGATTGAGAAAAAAGACAGTAAGAAATAAAGATAGGACACCAGGGGGCCATTGCTATTGTATAGAGGCCATGAAGGCCCCGCGCTCTGGGAGCCCATGGTATTTATTGGTAATCCAACAAAGAAACAGGTGCTGAGAATGTGGAGGACAAAAGAGCACGTTGCATTAAACACATGATTTACAGCTGTGACGGTTTAGCATTTATATGGAACATGTTCTGCTACTTGAGGTAATGGGAACAGGAGCCAGCAAGTCTAGACACATTCCAAAGGACACGATGCAAGCCCTGCCTCAGTTTCCCTCCCAACACTCAGCTTTTTCCCAACAGTGGTGGGAGGGGAGAATGAAGTTATTGTTTATTGGTAGAATTTTAGCTGGGGAAGATAAAACAGTTCTGGAGATGGATGGTGGTGTGGCTAAACAGTGTGAATGTGCTTAGTGCCACGGAACTGCACAACTAAAAACCATAAGTTTTATGCAAATTTAATCACAATTTTAAAACACGATCTAGGCCGGGCGCGGTGGCTCAAGCCTGTAATCCCAGCACTTTGGGAGGCCGAGGCGGGTGGATCACGAGGTCAGGAGATCGAGACCATCCTGGCTAACATGGTGAAACCCCGTCTCTACTAAAAATACAAAAAACTAGCCGGGCGTGGTGGCGGGCGCCTGTAGTCCCAGCTACTCGGAGGCTGAGGCGGGAGAATGGCGTGAACCCGGGCGGTGGAGCTTGCAGTGAGCCGAGATCGCGCCACTGCACTCCAGCCTGGGCGACAGAGCGAGACTCCGTCTCAAAAAAAAAAAAATAAATAAAAATAAAAAAAATAAAAAAATAAAACACGATCTAATTAGAATATGGTCAAAAGACATAAACACACACTTTCACCACAAAGGATGACTTGTCACCAAAGATGGATGGCAAGTCAGCACATGAAAAGATGATTGGGCTGGGTACAGTGGTAATAGCTCATGCCTATAGTCCCAGCACTTTGGGAGGCCAAGGTGCAAGGATCATTTGAGGCCAGGAGTTCAAGACCAGCACAAGCAACATGACAAGACCCCTGTCTCTACAAAAAATAAAATAAAATTAGCCAGGTGTGGTGGTTCACACCTGTGGTCTCAGCTATTTGAGAAGCTGAGGTGGGAGGATCGTGTAAGCCCAGACAGCAAGGCTGCAATTATCTGTGATTGTGCCACTGCATTCCAGCCTGGGTGACATAGTAAAACCCTGTCTGTCAGGCGCGGTGGCTCACGCCTGTAATCCCAGCACTTTGGGAGGCCGAGGCGGGCAGATCACGAGGTCAGGAGATTGAGAGCATCCTGGCTAACACGGTGACACGGTGAAACCCCGTCTCTATTAAAAATACAAAAAAAATTAGCCAGGCATAGTGGCAGCGCCTGTAGTCCCAGCTTACTTGGGAGGCTGAGGCAGGAGAATGGCATGAACCCGGGAGGCGGAGGTTGAAGTGAGCCGAGATTGCACCACTGCACTCTAGCCTGGGCGACAGAGCCAGACTCCGACTCAAAAAAAAAAAAAAAAGAAAAAGAAAACCTGTCTCAAATAATAATAATAATAATATTACCAAGTGCTAGAAAGGATCCAGATTCTCATATATTGGGGACATAACATTAAATGACACAGCCACTCTGGAAAAACAGTTTGGCAGGTTCTGAAAATTTAAAAATACACATACCATTACAATCATACAATTACAATTATACAATCTACGATTTCCTGCAGAAATGAAAACTGATGCTCACTCCTAAACCTGTAAGCCAATGTTCTGTGGTGAGCAGGTCTATGTAAACTCCCAAAGACAAAGGGAGGTGAAAGGCTGAAGACAGAGGGTGAAAAATCCAGTTTCTCAGAAGGAAACATTTAATAGGGACTTACAAACAGAAGTGACGTCTCTGGCAGCCAAGAGATGGTGGATGCCCACACCCACCTGCTTTCCAGAAAATATTAATTAGCAAGCTGTTTTTGATAAAACGTGCAGTTGGTCATGGCTCAGACCCTCTTGTGAAACAACTAGGGACCACTGGGGAAGTTAGATAAGCATCTTTATGAGGGGTTATCTATGTACAGGCATTGTTTCTCTATGAGGAGTTGGATGCTATGGGCATTGTTTCTTGATCTTGTTGTGGGAATGGGAGCGAGTTCGTATGCAGACATCAGTCATCATGGCAGTTTTGCTTCAAAATGGTGTTACTCTTGCCATGCAGCAGGCTGTTTTCCTACAATCAATGTTGATAACAGCGTTATTGGCAATAGCCAAAACTGGATACAGCCCAAATGTCCTTCAATGGGTGAAAGGGTAAATTAATGCAGCCATACTATTTAGCAATAAAAAAAAAAATTGACTGGGCACGGTGGCTCACGACTGTAATTACAGCACTTTGGGAGGCGGAGGCAGGTGGATCACTTGAGGTCAGGAGTTCGAGACCAGCCTAGCCAACATGGCGAAACCCCGTCTCTACTAAAACTACAGAAATTAGGCCAGTGTGGTGGCACGTGGCTATAGTCCCAGCTATTCGGGAGACTGAGGCAGGATAATAGCTTGAACCTGAGAGGCGGAGATTGCAGTGAGCCAAGATGGTGCCATAGAACTCCAGCCTGGGCAACATAGTGAAACTCTGTTTCACAAAAAAAAAAAAAAAGGAAAAAAATTTGATACATAGTTTTGTTTTTTTGTTTTTTTGTTTTGTTTTGTTTTGTTTTGTTTTTTGAGACAGAGTCTCACTCTAACCTAGGCTGGAGGTGGCGCGATCTCGGCTCACTGCAAGCTCCGCGTCCCGGGTTCACGCTGTTCTCCTGCCTCAGCCTCATGAGTATCTGGGACGACAGGTGCTTGCCACCACGCCCAGCTAATTTTTTTCTATTTTTAGTACAGATGGGTTTTCACTGTGTTGGGCAGGATGGTCTCGATCTCCTGACCTTGTGATCCGCCCGCCTTGGCCTCCCAAAGTGCTGGGATTACAGGCGTGAGCCATCGTGCCAGGCTTGATACATAATTTGAATGGATCTCAAGGGCATGTCAGCTGATGACAAGAGCCAGTCTCAAAGAGCTATATATTGTATGATTCTTGAAATCATACATATTGAACATTCTTGAAATAACAAATTATAGTACTTGAGAATAGATCAGTGGTAGCCAGGAGTTAGGAGTTGGGGAAGACGTGACTGTGAGGTAACAAGGAAGTTTCTTTGTGGCAAGAGAACAATTCTGTAATCTGATTGTGGTGGTAGCTACATGAAAATGTATGTGATAAAACTCTATAGTACTACACACACACACACACACACACACACACACAAATACATTTACAAACTGATGAAATCTGAATACAGTCTCTCCTAGAGTTAATAGTATAGTTGTACCAATGTCAAGTTACTGGGTTTTGACAACTATGGCTATATATTATAATTGGGTAAAGGTACACAGAAAATCTGATTATTATTATTTTTAATAGAGATGAGGTCTCACTATGTTGTCCAGGCTGCTCTCAAACTCCTGGCCTCAAGCCATCCTCCTGCCTTGGCTTTCCAAAGTGCTGGGATTACAGGCGCGAGCCATGGCACCCGGCTGGAAAACCTTGAATGAAGGACTTTCTGACACGGACAGAGAACCCAAAGTGTTCTCAAGGACAAATATTCCGTGTAACCCTGCAAAGATTTAGTTCTGAGAGAAGCCTAGTTGGTCAATTTACACCTTGAAACCTCTTTTAGGAAAATCTAGTGAGCATAGAGATGCAGTCATTTTGAAAAGATTATGGATTTAAAATTCACTACTTTGACCTTTTGTGTTTTTTACTCTGTAAACTAAAAATAAAATACTAAGCCCCCCAATCAACTGAATGGACCCTCACCCCCTTGCCCAAGGAGATCCCCAAGACAACCTAAAAAACAAGTTCAGGTCACTAGATGGGAAGGGAGGTAGGATAACCTCAGTATACTTTTCTCCCTTTGGAGTTTAGGTGCAACTAACCAGCATTAACATTAAAATAGAGATCTTAAGACTGATAAAACAGACTCTTTATAGCAATAAGATCTCAAATTCCAACCCAACTCTGGCATAGCATCACATGACAGATAACAGGGTCTAAAGGAACTACAAGTATTTTACCCTAAAATATATTTCTTTGACGTATTTTGGAATGGCCTTGCGAAGCTTTGTCTTGGGAAAATTTGCATTCTGTAGAGAATCCCTTCCTTTTCCAGGTCTTTCCCTGATCCAGGAGAAATTCAACTAAGAGTCTGACACCTTTTAAGGTCTGATAAGAGACATTTACCATCTATATACTCTGAAGCCTGCTACTCAGAGGCTTCATCTACCTAACAAAAACCTTGGCTTCCACAACCCCTCTTAACTCAAGCATTTCTTTATGCTGACTTCAATTCTTCAGGAAAAGCTTAACTCTTTCAACCAACTGCCAATCAGAAAATCTTTGCATCCATCTATTACCTGGAAGCATCCCACTCCCAACTTGGAGATGTCCCACCTTTCCTGGCTCAACCAATGTATACCTTACATGTGTTGATTTATGTCTTTGCCTGTAATATCTGTCTCCCTAAAATGTATAAAATCAAATGGTAACCCAACTACCTTGAACCCATGTTCTCAGGACCTCCTGAGGCTGTGTCATGGGCCAAGGTCACCAAATTACAAGGTTCAGAATAAACTTCTTTAAATATTTTACAGTTTGACTTTCTTCGTTAACAACTTTTGAAGGGGTGGCCTGCCCCTCCACACCTGTGGGCGTTTCTCGTTAGGTGGAACGAGAGACTTGAGAAAAGAAATGAGACACAGAAACAAAGTATAGAGAAAGAAAAAGTGGGCCCAGGGGACTGGCGCCTGCACCGCTCTCTGAGCTTCCTCAGTATTTATTGATCATTATCTTTACTGTCTTAGAAAAAGGAAAGTGGCAGGATAACAGGATCATCTTAGGGAGAAGGTCAGCAGTAAGACACATGAATAAAGATCTCTGTAACATGAATAAGTTTAAGAAAAAGTGCTGTGCCTTGATATGCATATGCAAACATCTCCATAAACCTTTTTAGTGCATGAAGAGCAGCATTGCCGCCAGCAAGTCCCACCTTCAGCCCTAAGGCGGTTTTCTCCTTTCTCAGTAAACAGAACATACAATTGGGTTTTACACCGAGATGTTCCATTGCCCAGGGACTGGCAGGAGACAGATGCTTTTATCTATCTCAACTGCCAAGAGGCTTCTTTCCTCTTATACTAGTCCTCCTCAGCACCGACCCTTCACAGGTGTCAGGCTGGGGGACGATCATGTCTTTCCCTTCCCACGAGGCCATATTTCAGACTATCGCGTGGGGAGAAACCTTGGACAATACCTAGCTTCCCTAGGCAGAGGTCCCTGTGACCTTTGGCAGTGTATGTGTCCCTGGGTGCTTGAGATTAAGAGAATGGTGATGACTTTTCACAAGCATACTGCCTTCAGGCACTTGTTTAACAAAGCACACCCTGCACAGCCCAAAATGCGTTAAACCTTGAGTCACCACAGCACATGTCTCTTGCAAGGACAACGTTGAGGGTAGGGTCACAGATTAACAGCATCTCAAATACAGAACAAAATGGAGTCTCTTATGTCTACTTCTTTCTATATAGACACAGTAACAGTCTGATCTTTCTTTTCCCCACAAACTTTTAAACAGAAAATTCCACCTAGCCTTTCCAAACTGGCCAGTTTGAGTTTGAAAGGAAGGCACGTGTACTAATGAGTATCTACAGTCATTATTTCAAAAGAACATTCTCAGCTGGGGCCTATGACTCACATTGCCTTCCAGACTAGCTACACAGACTCAGTGTTCCTGGCTTTTCTGGATCTCTGTATTAAATATAGCTCAAGAATACTGTCTTTTGTTTAGACCACAGTCCAGATCCTGGCTTCTCTTTGGGCTATCATTCCTTCATCTTGATGTCTCTGTCAAAGGCATGTGAACCAGAGCAACTCCATATTGAATAGGAGCTGGGTAAAATGCGGCTGAGACGTACTGGTGAGATACAGGACTAGCTGGATTTCCTAGGCCGACTAAAAATCCCTAAGCCTAGCTGGGAAGGTGACCGCATCCACCTTTAAACACGGGACTTGCAACTTAGCTCACACGCGACAAATCAGGTAGTAAAGAAAGCTCACTAAAATGCTAATTAGGCAAAAACAGGAGGTAAAGAAATAGCCAATCATCTGTCACCTGAGAGCACAGGGGGAGGGACAATAATTGGGATATAAACTCAGGCATTTGAGCCAGCAATGGCAACCCCCTTTGGGTCCCCTCCCATTTTATGGGATCTCTGTTTTCACTTTATTAAATCTTGTAACTGCACACTCTTCTGATCCGTGTTTGTTACAGCTGAGCTTTCGCTCACTGTTCACCACTGCTGTTTGCTGCTGTCGCAGAACCGCCGCTGACTTCCACCCCTCCGAATCCGACAGGGTGTCCGCTGTGCTACTGATCCAGTGAGATGCCCATTGCAGCTCCTGATCTGGCTAGAGGCTCGCCATTGTTCCTTCACGGCTAAGTGCCCGGGTTCATCCTAATTGAGCTGAACACTAGTTGCTGGGTTCCACGGTTCTCTTCCATGATCCACAGCTTCTAATAGAGCTGTAACACTCACTGCATGGCCCAAGATTCCATTTCTTGGAATCCGTGAGGCCAAGAACCCCAGGTCAGAGAACAAGAGGCTTGCCGCTGTAGCAGGACGAGTGGCAGACAAAACTCCTCAGACACTGAGTTAAAGAAGGAAGGGGTTTATTCGGCCGGGGGCATCGGCAAGACTTCTGTCTCAAGAGCCGAGCTCCCCAAGTGAGCAATTCCTGTCCCTTTTAAGGGCTCACAACTCTAAGGGGGTGCGTGTGAGAGGGTTGTGATCGATTAAGCAAGCAGGGGGTACGTGACTGGGGGTTACATGCACCAGTAATTAGATTGGAACAAAACAAGATATGGATTTTCACAGTGCATTTCTCTACAATGTCTGTAATCTACAGATAACATAACCTATTAGGTCAGGGGTCGATCTCTAACTACCAGGCCCAGGTATGGAGCTGGGCTGTCTGCCTGTGGATTTTATTTCTGCTTTTTAGCTTTTACTTCTTCTTTTTTTGGAGGCAGAAATTGGGCATAAGACGATATGAGGGGTGGTCTCCTCCCTTATTCCCCCCTTTTGAGAGTTTCACTGTTTTGATTTGTGGGAGTTGTCATTTTCATTTTCGCTACCCATGTCTTCTTCCAAGACAGATTGATAGTGATTCATATAGTACACTTGTGCTAAAGCATTTTGGTGAACTAAGGTAGCGATGAAGCTTTTTATCATTTGAAGAAGTGCAGGTAGCAAACAAGGGAGCAGTAGACAGGTTCCTATTATTATTATAACTCCTATCATAAGAGTTTTAGATCCTCCTATCGCTGGGAACCATTTTCCAAACGTGGCCCCAGGATCAAATCCATGCCACATTTGCATGGGCACACGTGCCAGTTTTGTCATATTTCTAACTATTTCTTCAACTACTTGCCCTTGATCATGTATGTGTAGACGGCAATTAGTAAGGTTAAATTTTCCACAGACCCCTCCTTCAGCTGCTAGCAAGTAGTCGAGAGCTAATCTATTTTGATAGATAGCATTTCTCATCTGAGTTTCTTGCTGGACCAGAATAGTCAAGGCTCTGCCGGTTTTATTAGTGATTATTTCTAAGACAGCTTGTTACGGTATGATTCAGTTGATCATGTAAATGGGGGTCCGGGATCCCCACGAGCCGTCTTGTGCCCAAGTAGCAGGCCCACAATATTGTATGATTCTCTCAGGGGGCCATTCATGGTCTTTCCAATTTCCTATAGCTATGCTTCTCTTTTCGCAGGAAGCATAGACAGGGAAACCCAGGAGTTCGCCTGTTTTTATGGGCAGTAGGAAGAAAGATGGTTTAATAGTGCCAATAACACAACTACCTGCCCACTGGTCAGGTAATTTGGCATAAGCTCTATGCCTACATATCCAATATAATCCAGTGGGGGCTGTCCAGTCCCAGTGAGACTCCGGGTGGGTCCACACGGTTTGCAACTTTGGGAATTTACTAAATGGATTCCTCTGTTTGATTTGAACTCCACCACATGATTGTTTTTGTGGTACCATTATATAGTTTCTGTCCCAGACAACTAGGTCATCCAATAGGGTGACTGAATTCTTTTCTTTCTTTAGCTATGCCATATCGTCCAATAATTGAGGCTTTTAGGACCCAGAAATTATCAGGGTGATTCTTTCGAGCTGGGAATTCATCAGGAACTGGGTCTGTAGGTACTAATTCTTGGGCTTCCCATGGCCATTGATCTCCTATTACAGTTACTCCACATACATAACATGAAGTGACATTGAGAGACTGGGCTACATGCTCGGCTAATTGCAAGAACAAATTTCTTGTTTTTCCTGGAATTTCTGGTACTAGCACATTCAGTTCATCAATGATGTGGTGTGATCTCAGCTCACTGCAAGCTCTGCCTCCCAGGTGCATGGCATTCTCCTGCCTCAGCCTCCCGAGTAGCTTGGACCATAGGCGCCCGCCATCGTGCCTGGCTAATTTTTTGAATTTTTAGCAGAGACAGGGTTTCACCATGTTAGCCAGGATGGTCTCGATCTCCTGACTTCGTGATCCGCCCGCCTCGGCCTCCCAAAGTGCTGGGATTACAGGCGTGAGACACTGCACCTGGCCCAGGCTTCCTTCTAATGGCAAATCTACCTTTAATGCTGGCCAGTCTATCTTACACAAAGTTTTAAGTTTTCCTAGTGTCATAGTACTCCATAGCCTCCTTTAAATTCTTTTTTGAAATTTTTCAACATAGTTCCTAGTAGGGTGGGCTTATTTGTGCCTGACCTATGCTTCTTCGAGACAAAACACCATGCTCACACCACATGCACACCACAAAACAAAGAATGGGTAAAAAGGACACACACACACTTTTGCAGTTTGCACCAAAACAAAATCAAAACCAAAATCAGAGCATCCAGAAATCCAAGCCAGGTCAAAACCAAAACCAAAGTATCAAGCAGGCCAAGTCAAGTCAAAAACAAAAACCAAAGTGCCGGTACAGGCACACCATGGGTGATCAGGCCACACTTCCACTCAAATGGAGTGGGCAAGTTTCCAAGACCAGTCCTGTCAAGCAATTCAAACCAAGTCAAAATGAAAACCAAAACCAAAGTGCCAATAAAGGCATGCCATGGGTGATCAGGCCACGCTTCCACTCAAACAGAGTGGGCAAGTTTCAAAGACTAGTCTTACCAAATTTTAGATGTCCAGACTCCAAGTGCCCATTCCTTCTTGGTGTTCAGCCACTACTTGGATCCTCCATGGGGGCCTGCCACACACTGCTCTGGCGAGGCGTCTCACTGGGGCAAACGCCTACCGGGAGCGTTCTCAGGATCTGCATCGCTCTGGCTGGTCGGAGTCCCCCACAGGGATGTTCCACAGGGCAAGCTTAAGCCACCTAAGGAGCTGCCTCCACCATCTGCCAATCACCTCGCTTACTGATCAAGGAACCAAGAAATGTAGCAGGAGGAGCCACAGACAAAACTCCTCAGACTCCGAGTTAAAGAAGGAAGGGGTTTATTCGGCCGGGAGCATTGGCAAGACTTCTGTCTCAAGAGCCAAGCTCCCCGAGTGAGCAATTCCTGTCCCTTTTAAGGGCTCACAACTCTAAGGGTGTGCATGGCAGGGCTGTGATCGATTGAGCAAGCAGGGGGTACGTGACTGGGGGCTGCGTGCACTGGTAATTAGATCGGAACAAAACAAGATAGGGATTTTCACAGTGCATTTCTATATAATGTCTGTAATCTATAGATAACATAACCTGTTAGGTCAGGGGTCGATCTTTAACTACCAGGCCCAGGGTGTGGTGCTGGGCTGTCTGCCTGTGGATTTCATTTCTGCCTTTTAGTTTTTACTTCTTCTTTCTTTGGAGGCAGAAATTGGGCATAAGACCATATGAGGGGTGGTCTGCTCCCTTACCGCCATCTTGGAAGTGGCCCACTACCATCTTGGGAGCTCTTTTTTTTTTTTCTTTTCCCTTTTTGTGGAGAACGGGGTCTTGCTATATTACCCAGGCAGGTCTTGAACTCCTGGGCTCAAGCTATCCTCCCGCCTCTGCCTCCCTGAGAGCTGGGATTACAGGCATGAGCCACTGTGCCCGGCCCATCTTGGGAGCTCTAAGAACAAGGACCCCCTGGTAACACTGGGCTGCATTCCCAGAAAGTTAAGGCATTGTCAGTCACAGAATGAGATAGGAGGTCAGCACAAGATACAGGTCATAAAGACCTTGCTGATAAAACAGTTTGCAGGAAGGAAGCTGGCCAAAACCCACCAAAAGCAAGATGGAGATGAGAGTGTCCTCTGGTCATCCTCACTGCTACACTCCCACCAGCGCCATGACAGTTTAAAAATGCCATGGCAACATCAGGAAGTTACCCTATATGGTCGAAAAAGGGGAGACATGAATAATCCACCCCTCAATTAGCATATAATCAAGAAATACCTGTAAAAATGGGCAACCAGTAGCCCTTGAGGCTGCTTTGTCTATGGAGTAGCCATTCTTTTATTCTTTACTTTCTTAGTAAACTCGCTTTTGCTTTGCACTGTGGACTTGCCCTGAATTCTTTCTGTGCCAGTTCCAAGAACCCTCTCTTGGAGTCTGGACGAGGACACCTTTCCTATAACATCCTTCTGGTGACCACTGAAGGGACTACAGTGTGGAAACCCTGGACCCAAACCCCTTACTTACCAAGGTTTTCACCAAAAGTAAAAGTTGCTAAGAGTTAACATTGTAATATGTATTTGAGACTACTAAAGAAACAGTTCTTCTACATGTAAGGCATGTAGGGAAAGTGAAATGTATTTTTGGTAAAAGATTATAAGAAGTCCCGAATGTGGATTTTTCTTGCCTAAAGGGTAAAGGATTGTTTTAAGTTTTTTTTTTTTTTTTTTGAGACGAGTCTTGCTTCTGTAGCCCAGGCTGAGTGCAGTGGCCGGATCTCAGCTCACTGCAAGCTCTGCCTCCCGGTTCACGCCATTCTCCTCGGCCTCAGCCTCCCGAGAAGCTGGGACTACAGGCGCCACACTCCTCGCCCGGCTAGTTTTTTGTATTTAGTAGAGACGGGTTTCACTGTGTTAGCCAGGATGGTCTCATCTCCCGATCTGTGATTCACCCATCTCGGCCCCTCCCCAAAGTGCTGGGATTACAGGCTGAGCCACCGCTGGGCCTTCGGCCGATTGTTTTTTTTTTTTGAGGACGGAGTCTCTGCTAGCTGTGTCACTCCAGGCTGAGTGTAGTGGCCATCTCGCCCACTGTAAGCTCCGCCCCTCCCAGGTTCATTACACCATTCTCCTGCCTCAGCCTGAGTAGCTGGGACTACAGGTATCACACCACGCCTCGCTAAGTTTTATTTTTAGTAGAGACGGGGTTTCACCATCTTAGCCAGGATGGTCTCGATCTCCTGACCTTGTGATCCGCCCGCCTCGGCCTCCCAAAGTGCTGGGATTACAGGCTTGAGCCACCGCGCCCGGCCCCGGCCGATTGTTTTAAGTTAAACAGGATAAAGCTAAAGGTTTGAGCAAGTTATGAAAAGTTTATAAAAAAATGAATCTTGTAAAAAGAAATTCTTCATGTGAACATGTTGGCTAAAGTTAAAGGGGTATTATTCAGGTTTTCCATAAATTAAGCATTGGAATAAAAGTACAACAGGTTTTTCTTAGAACACTAATCTGTTCTTTCACAAAAAAAGTAAAGGGTTAATAAAAGGTTTATGAAAATCTTACATACGGTAAACTAATTGAGTATTCCTAATTTATGCAATATAGTTATCTGCATAAGTACAAAAAAGTATATGTTTTCTTTTTTTTTTTTTTTTTGAGACGGAGTCTCGCTCTGTCACCCAGGCTGGAGTGCAGTGGCCGGATCTCAGCTCACTGCAAGCTCCGCCTCCCAGGTTCACGCCATTCTCCTGCCTCAGCCTCCCAAGTAGCTGGGACTACAGGCGCCCGCCACCTCGCCCGGCTAGTTTTTTGTATTTTTTAGTAGAGACGGGGTTTCACTGGGTTAGCCAGGATGGTCTCGATCTCCTGACCTTGTGATCCGCCCGTCTCGGCCTCCCAAAGTGCTGGGATTACAGGCTTGAGCCACCGCGCCCGGCCCTAGTATATGTTTTCTTTTGCAACAGGACACAATTGGAGAAACTGGTTATTTTATCAAGGCTTTGACTGGAATGGCATGTTTTCTTTTAAGGAATTAAACTTGACTTATAGAGCCAATAGAAGCCCCCTGGGGAACTGGCCTCATACCTTGCCTACACAGTCCTTGTACAGGGTTTCTGACCTGTGGTAAGTAAACAATGTCACTTTCTAACAGGCCCAGGAACTCCAAGTTATCTTGGAACCTCAAGAAGAGAGGAATTTACCCAACTCATAGGTATCTGAGGGTACAAACCCATGGCAGGGCTCAGTTCTAGGAGTCTTATCTAAGATTCCTTCTTTGGAACAGAGTTCCACGAATGCCAATTTAAAAAGAGCTTATGTGGCTGGGTGCAGTGGCTCACACCTGTAATCCCAGCACTTCCGGAGGCCAAGGTGGGCAGATCACTTGAGGTCAGGAGTTCGAGACCAGCCTGGCCAACAAGGTGAAATCCTGTCTGTACTAAAAATACACAAATATTAGTAGGGCATGGTGATGGGCACCTGTAATCCCAGCTACTTGGGAGGCTGAGGCAGGAGAATTGCTTGAGCCCAGGAGGCAGAGATTGTAGTGAGCTGAGATTGCACCACTGCACTCCAGCCTGGGTGACAGAGTGAGATTCCATCTCAATAAATAAATAAATAAATAAATAAATAAATAAATAAATAAATAAAAGAACTTATATGAAAAATAATTATTCTTGCTGCACTTTATACAAATAATCAGGCCAAGTATAATAAAGCAAATCAGTCTTACCAAGATTTGTCTTTAGTAAAAATGGGAAACAAGAGAGAAATATTATGTTTCAAGAACTATGGTACACTTGTTATTAGATTCTAGTCTCATCAGTTGTTTTTAAGTTTGTTTCTGCAATTTAGGCTAACCCTGCTTATTCCCGTGAACCAACCAGTGATCTCTGACTGCTACTCAAAACAAGAGTGATGGTGTCAGGCCTCTGAGCCCAAGCCTGCACGTATTCATCCAGATGGCCTGAAGCAAGTGAAGAATGACAAAAGAAGTGAAAATGGCCAGTTCCTGCCTTAACTGATGATATTACCAGTGAAATTCTTTCTCCTGGCTCATCCTGGCTCAAAAGCTCCCCCACTGAGCACCTTGTGGCCCCCACCCCTGCCAGCCAGAGAACAACCCCCTTTGACTGTAATTTTCCACTACCTACCCAAATCGTATAAAATGGCCCCACCCCTACCTCCCTTTACTGACTCTCTTCATGGACTCAGCTGGCCTTCACCCAGGTGATTAAAAAGCTTTATTGCTCACACAAAGCCTGTTTGGTGGTCTCTTCACATGGATGTGCGTGAAAGATGGGTAATGTAAAAATCTGAATCAATATTCTAATTCTGGACACCCTGGAATCAGCTAGCAACCCCACATCAGCTTGGTTCCAACAGTTGCCCAGTTCATGGAAAGCCTTCTAATTTAGGTTACTTGGGATAATTTTACTTATTTTGCTTTACTCTTGTGGAATATATTCCTATTGTACTCTTTGTGTAGGAGTGCAGGATAAGCTTACTGAATGTTTTCTTAAACTGAATACTTATTAATCTTCCAGATATCACCTTTTGTTGGAACTTGGAGTTATGATCCTCACCAGTATGGCCCTCACCATACTGATGTTTTCTGACTGAGCTCCTCTCTACCCTGAATATAAGAGACCCTAATAGATAGGCAGGAATATCATCACCCCTATTTGGCCTGAAGAAGTTACAGAAGATGGATCTTTGTCCCTCTGAAACTTTTAGGATTAAAGTTTCTCTTATAATAGGGATGAGGCAAATGTCAGAGGAATGTGAACCACAGCAACTCCATCTTGAATAGGAACTGGGTAAAATCAGGCTGAGACCTACTGGGCTGCATTCCCAGACAGTCAAGCATTCTCTGTCACAGGATGAGATAGGAGGTCAGCACAAGATACAGGTCCTAGAGACCTTGCTGATAAAACAGGTTGCAGCAAAGAAACTGGCCAAAACCCACCCAAACCAAGATGGCAATGACAGTGACCTCTGGTTGTCCTCACTGCTACACTCCCACCAGTGCCATGACAGTTTACAAATGCCATGGCAACATCAAGAAGTTACCCTATATGGTCTAAAAAGGGGAGGCATGAATAATCCACCCCTCATTCAGTATAAAATCAATAAATAATTATAAAAATGGGCAACCAACAGCCCTCAGGGCTGCTCTGTCTATAGAGAGCTATCTTTTTTTTTTTTTTTTTTTTTTTTTGAGACGGAGTCTCGGCCTGTTTCCAGGGTTGAGTGCAGGGCTGGATCTCAGCCTGCCTCGCAAGCCCTGCCTCCCAGCCTCACACCTCGCCACCAGCCTCCCAGTGATGGGACCCCAGTGCCCCGCCACCCTCTAGCTGTTTTGCAGCTTGTAATTTCACTGTACAGCTTGCATTGTCCCCATCTCCATCTTCCTGGACCACCCGCCCTCTTCGCCTCCCAGTGCTGGGACAGTTTGGGAGGTAGCCATTCTTGACATTCCTTTTACTTCTTACTAAAACTTGTTTTTGCTTTGCACTGTGGACTTGGTTCTCTGAATTCTTCTTGTGTGAGATCCAAGAGCCTCTCCTGGGATCTTTTTTTTTTTTTTTTTTTTTTTTTTTGAGATCTGAGTCTCACAGGCTGTCACCCAGGCTGGAGTGCAGTGGCCATCTCGCTCACTGCAAGCCTCCCACCTCCCAGGTTCCCGGGGCTTCATTCTCCTGCCTCAGTGAGCCCCAGTAGCTGGGACTACAGGCCTGCCCACCACGCCTTCAGCTTTCAGTTTTTGTATTTAGTAGAGACGGGTTTCACCATGTTAGCTCGGATGGTCTCTTGGATTCTGATCTCAGGATCTGGAATTCTGCCTTGAGCCCAAAGTTGGATTAATGGGAGGCCAAATGCCTGCCTCTGATCTTGACCTATTCTCTCTTGCAACATCTTGCTTCAGTAAATCTCCTTGATCCTTTAAAATCTTTGGTGCAGTTGGGTGGGGAAAGGTGGGAAGATCATGATTCTTTTACTCAGCAACACCAAATTGGGGCTGAACCTGGAAAACAGAGTTTGGGGATGGGGAAATGGAAGCCAGCTATCTGGCAGGACTGAAGGGCTGGAGATGATGGTGGTGAGGGGAGAGACTGGGAAGGCGCGATTCTGGCATTCCTGAAGATCAATCCGGCCCATATTTTGGCGCGATGCAGGAGATTCCTAGAGTAAGGTCATCTCCATGCAGTCGTCTCGGCCCCTGGCCTCTAAAGTGGACTGAAGCTCCCAGCCCAGCCAACTGCGGGAAAACTCCAGCACCCAGCAATGCTTACGCAGTGGGTCATGCCGGGTCCCAGCAATTGAGGCCGAGGTGGATCACTTGAGGTCGAGAGTTCAACACCAGCCTGGCCAACATAGTGAAAACTCATCTCTACTAAAAATAAAAAAATTAGCCGGGCATGGTGGCAGGTGCCTGCAATCCCAGCTACTCGGGAGGCTGAAGCAGGAGAATAACTTGAACCTGGGAGGCAGAGGTTGCAGTGAGCTGAGATGGCGCGACTGCACTTCAGCCTGGGTGACAGTGAGAGACTCCATCTCAAAAAACAAAAATAGACTCTTACTTCCCCAGCTCCTCGCAATTACACTGCCCCAGGCTCCTCCCTTGTCCCATCTATCCATCCAACAACGACAAAAATCCAAAATTTTCCTCAGCTCTTCCCTAGCACTTACAGCATTCCTATTGATTCTAGCCCAAATAGAACTCAAAACTGTCCCCCTCCTCTCCATCTGGAAGTTGCCTCCTAGTCTGACTCTGTCGCCGTCACAGACTTCCCAGCATCCGCCTGCTATGCCTTTGCCTCCACCCCTTCCCATTCCCAGTCAGCAACCTACTGATCACTTAGGGATGGCCCTAGATGCACTACTGCACTGGGTCCCAGAGACCTTAGATTATAAACCCAGACTCCTCATCACAGCCCACAAAACCCTAATTTGGAAGTTGTAAATTCCTAATTTGGCAGCCTGCAGCTGTGATCCACAGAAGGGAATGTTTGGAATGTCTCGGGGATGGGTGGAGACTGGGTCTCCAATTGTCCCATCTGACCCCCAAGGGCCAAACTAAGACTAATGAGCTTCCAGAGGTTGTCCCGATGGTCAAGTGTTAGGCATCTCCCCATAGGGCCTTCTCTAAAGTTGTTGTAACCTTCCCCCAAACAGGACTCCAACCTCTGCTTCAGGAAGCAGTGGGAAAAGACCATGCTTTAGAGTCAGTCCTAAATATCGGCTCATTTAATCAATTTCTGCTCCAGTTTACCCATCTTCAAAATGGAGATAATAATAACACTAATTACCCAAGTGGGGTACTGTGAGAATGAGCTATAAGGCACAGATCTCAATGCTTGGCTCACAGTAGGTGCTTAATGCAATCAATGAAAGCTGTGGTCTGCATTATAACGAATTAACAGACAGTACTGTCCAGGGAAGACTAGGCTCACTCATAAAGTGTTAAGTTCCCCATCACTACAGCGTGTGCAAGCACTTCTTGGTGCCCAAAGGATTCCAGTACCCACAACAGGTTGGCCTAACTCTTAAGGTCTCTCCAGCTTCCAGAGATCATGCTCCTCAGTGTCTGACTTTTAGTCCCCACGCTTCAAGTAACACCGACCAGGCACGTGTGCCCAGCGTGCACCCCGCAAGTCGGTCACCGCCTACTGTCAATAAAGTTGATTTGAGGCGGCTCCAGGCAGAGGGGCAGTGCCACCCATACAGCCACCTCGGCCTGGCCCCGCGGCCCCTCACCCGGTGGGCGGGGGAGGGGGGGCCGAGTCACGCAGGCGCCGCGCCTTGCCATTGGCCCGCGCCGGGGGAGGCGGGGCTTTCTCACGTCTGCCGGCCCCTCTGTGTTGTCATTTGGCAGCGGATAGAGGACACGATCAAGATGGCGGCGGTATCTGGCTTGGTGCGGAGACCCCTTCGAGAGGTAGGCAGCAGCGCGCGGCCTGTATTCCCACGCCACCCGTGTCCACCCTGCGTCCCGCCATCATCTTCCTCTTTCCCTGCCAGGTCTCCGGGCTGCTGAAGAGGCGCTTTCACTGGACCGCCCCGGCTGCGCTGCAGGTAACAGGCGCGGGCGCTTGTCGGACGAGGGCGGGGAGGGGCCCTCTTCTCTCGGGAAGGGGGCCGGAGTCGCGCCTGCGCGTGGCCGGCCGGCGCCGTGGGCCTGGTTTGCAGAGCCAGCATCCTCCCTGGAGCTCCTGCTGCCTCTGTCGCTGCCTGGCGCTTATCACCCCGGCGAGTCACTACCTCACAGCTGGCTGGGCAATGGGGGAAAACTAAGATTAGGCGTTTCTTCCCTCACTTCATGTTTTTTTTTCTTTAAATTGCAGCAAAATAGACCTAACTTAAAATGTACTTTTTAGAAGTGTATAATTCAGTGGCATTAAGTACATTCACCATGTTGTACAACCATTAACCACCATCCATTTCCAGAACTTTTTAATCATCCCAAACAGAAACTGTCCGTTGCTCGGTAACTCCTCATTTCCCTTAACCAAACCCGTGGTAACCCCTGTTGTACTTTTCTGTCTCTATGAGGTTACCTATTCTAGAATTTTATATAAGTGGCATAATTTGTCCTTTTGTGTCTGGCTTATCTGAGCGTAATGTCCTCAGGGTTCATCCATGTTGTAGCATGTGTCAGAGTTTGATTCCTTCCTAAGGCTGAATAATATATATATGTATGTATTTTTGAGATAGTCTCGCTCTGTCACTCAGGCTGGAGTGCAGTGGCGCGATCTGAGCTCACTGCAACCTCCACCTCCTGGGCTCAAGGGATTCTCGCGCCTCACACTCCTGAGTAGCTGTGATTACAGGCGGGCGCCACCACACCCGGCTGATTTTTGTATTTTTAGTAGAGACAGGGTCTCACCATATTGCCCAAGCTGGTCTTGAACTCCTGGCCTCAAGTGATGTGCCTGCCTTGGCCTCCCAAAGTTCTAGGATTACAAGCATGAGCCACCTCGCGTAGCCCTACATTTTCTTGTTTTTGTTTGTTTGAGACGGAGTTTTGCTCTTGTTATCCAGGCTGGAGTGCAATGGCACTATCTCGGCTCGCTGCAACCTCCGCCTCCTGGGTTCAAGCAGTTCTGCCTTAGCCTCCTGAGTAGCTGGGATTACAGGCGCCCGCCACCACACCCGGCTAATTTTTTTATTTTTAGTGGAGGCCAGGTTTCACCACGTTGATCCAAACCTGCCTTGGCTTCCCAAAGTGCTGGGATTACAGGTGTGAGCCACCGTGCCTGGCCTTGTTTTGTCTATTGTGAATAATGCTGCTGTGAACATTGATGTGCAAGTATATGCTTGAATCCCTGCTTTCAGTTATTTGGGGCATATACATAGAAGTGGAATTAATGGATTGTATGTTAATTCTCCTCTCCTTCCTTTTTTTAAAAACTATATTTTACCATTCATTATATTAAAATAGCAACTCCTACATTCTGGATGTAAAGTGTTTGGCACCTAGTGAGTGCTCAGTACACTAACACATACAGTCAAAGACCAACTATGTGTGATAGAAATGTTACTTTTAGAATTCTTTGAGTTTTTAAAGAGAAACTTGTTCTAGTGTTTTTATATTGTATGCTCTGGGCAGCCTAGGTAAATATAAAGGAAGAAAATCTTAGTTGAATATCAAACAATTCTTATTGACTGTTTTTGCATACCTGTGACAGGTGACAGTTCGTGATGCTATAAATCAGGGTATGGATGAGGAGCTGGAAAGAGATGAGAAGGTATTTCTGCTTGGAGAAGAAGTTGCCCAGTACGATGGGGCATACAAGGTAACTAAAATATATGAAAGTTATACAAAATTGAGGTCACTGTTACCCCCAGATACACTTAAGGGATCAAATCTTAATTGTAGGTTAGTCGAGGGCTGTGGAAGAAATATGGAGACAAGAGGATTATTGACACTCCCATATCAGAGGTAAGCCTTCCAGGGGGAAGCAGACCCTAGAGGGCATGTCTGTTAGTGTCCACTGTCTTCATTTTTATGGATTTTCACTTATGTTTATATTTTACTTTATAGATGGGCTTTGCTGGAATTGCTGTAGGTGCAGCTATGGTATGTAATACTCTTTATGGGAAGCTTATCCAAAGACATTTCTTGTTTTCTTTTGAGACGGAGTCTCACTCTGTCGCCCAGCCTGGAGTGCACTGGCATGATCTCAGCTTCCAGGTTCAAGCGATTCTCCTGCCTCGGCCTCCATAGTGACTGGGATTACAGGTCGTGCCACCATGCCCGGCTAATTTTTGTGTTTTTAGTAGAGATGGGGTTCTACCGTGTTGGCCAGGCTGGTCTCGAACTCCTGGCCTCAAGTGATTTGCCCACCTTGGCCTCCCAAAGTGCTGAGATTACAGGCGTGAGCCACTGTGCCCATCCCCAAAGATATTTAACATCACCTTTTAAAAACATTTGGGAAAAAAACAAAACAATTCCAAGTAGGTAGATGTGGTGGTGCTTGCCTGTAGTCCCAGCTACTCTGCATGCTGAGGCAGGAGGATTACTTGAGCCTAGGAGTTACAGGCTGCAGTGAGCTATGATGTGCGCCACTGCACTCCAGCCTGGGTGACAGTGAAACCCTGTTTATAAAAAATAAAAACATTATTTGAATGTTGGAAGACTTGGAGTGATTGTTTGCTAGTCTTTATTGCTGTTTCTAGTCTTTTTAACATCCACATTTTTGATTTTACAGGCTGGGTTGCGGCCCATTTGTGAATTTATGACCTTCAATTTCTCCATGCAAGCCATTGACCAGGTTATAAACTCAGCTGCCAAGACCTACTACATGTCTGGTGGCCTTCAGCCTGTGCCTATAGTCTTCAGGGGGCCCAATGGTGCCTCAGCAGGTGTAGCTGCCCAGCACTCACAGTGCTTTGCTGCCTGGTATGGGCACTGCCCAGGCTTAAAGGTGGTCAGTCCCTGGAATTCAGAGGATGCTAAAGGACTTATTAAATCAGCCATTCGGGATAACAATCCAGGTCAGCACAGGGACCCCTTGGTTTTTTTTTTGAAAATTGAAAAACTAAAATGATATATTTGCACAGAGGAAACCATTAAAGTCTTTTAGTTAGGCTTAGATATATCATATAAAATGTTAATAATTTATATAGTAAAGACAGTAAAGAATGTGCTTGCTTTTCCTATTTCCAACTATAAGGGGGCCAGCTAGGTAAGGGAGACATTTACTGCACACCCACAATACTGGTTTTAATAGATAAAATTATATTGACCAAACTACAAATTTAAGTACCTAAACTGCTCTCAAGGCTGCTGGTCGTGGTAGAAATAAGGCTAATCAGCACAGTGAAACTTCTCACAAGATAAATGATATTGCTTTGTATAGTTTTAGTCATTCTGCATGTGATTAGTTACTTTTGTTTAAATATTTATGTTTTTCAGTCGTGGTGCTAGAGAATGAATTGATGTATGGGGTTCCTTTTGAATTTCCTCCGGAAGCTCAGTCAAAAGATTTTCTGATTCCTATTGGAAAAGCCAAAATAGAAAGGCAAGGTAAGAGAACTAAGATACATAAACAGTATTTTTAATCCAGTCCCTCAATTTTGGTAAAATTTAACCTACAAGTTACTGTCATATACTTTGAAAAATTATAGAATGAGCTCAAGTTAAGAATGTGTGATGCCCCAATTTCTCATTCAGTTGTGCTTTTCTAGATCTCAGTCTGGTAGGTTTGTGTTTCATTTCTAGGAAGGCTGCCACATTCCTCAGCTCACTGGAATGAAGTTGAGTTGAAGACTTTATGAATGAACAAGAGCCACAGCTGGCTGCACAGTGGTGTAGCATCTTCAGTTTCAATCTGATCTCTCATCTGTGACCACTCTGTTTTCAGGAACACATATAACTGTGGTTTCCCATTCGAGACCTGTGGGCCACTGCTTAGAAGCTGCAGCAGTGCTATCTAAAGAGGGAGTTGAATGTGAGGTGAGTGGTCATTTACTTGTTATTAAAGAATTAGAAAGGCTCCTTTTAGATTTAAGACCCAGAAGAGTTCTGTAACAGGTTAATTAGATGTAAAACCTTGCTTTGTCACTCATTTGTGTCTCTGCTTAAAGCTGGAAACCTGCCTGCAGTTCACATACTTAGCTTTTTACCACTCAGGTCACTTAGGTTCTGGATCTTGTTTTTGAGAGATGGGGAGCTCTCTGAACCTCTTCTGGTTCTCAGTGATCCCCCCGAGAGAGAGAGAAAAAGTTTTATTCTGTTGCTCAGGCAGAAGTGCAGTGGCTGAATCCTAGCTCACTGTAACCTCTAACTCCTGGGCCCAAGTGATGCTCCCACCTCACCCTTCTGAGGTTCTGGATCTTTTAGAAACGTACCATGTGCTAGTTATACTTGGGCAAGTTATATACTCTAAATCTGTTTCATCAGCTATAAAATGGGGATAATGCTGTCCCATGATAGGGCAGTTGTGAGAATTACATTTAGTGTAGTGCTTGGGACATGATAGGCACTCAGCTGTTAACTGTTACTCATTTTGATGAGAGAATTTAAAGTGAAGGAGGATTGGCTGGGCATGGTGGATCATCTGAGGTCAGGAGTTCGAGACCAGCCTGGCCAACATGGTGGAACCCCATCTCTACTAAAAGTACAAAAATTAGCTGGGTGTGGTGGTCTATGCCTGTAATCCCAGCTACTCCAGAGGCTGAGGCAGGAGAATGGCTTGAACTGTGAAGGCAGAGGTGGCAGTGAGCCAAGATCACGCCACTACACTCCAGCCTGGACAGCAAGAGCAAATCTCCACCTCAAAAGAAAAAAAGTGAGGGAAGATGAATGAATCCTATAACTGCACAGAGCTGCTTGTGGTGGACATACAGATCTTTGTTTTAATTAAAATTTCTCCTTTTACAGTTTGTACATTCATGTACCTATTCATAGGCAGATTAGATTTTCCTAGATACAAAGATTAACAGGAAACAAAAAAGGAAATGGTATTATGGGGATAAGGCTCTATTTGTGCTTCAATAGCTCTGTAAACTTGATTATATTACCTGTTTAGGTGATAAATATGCGTACCATCAGACCAATGGACATGGAAACCATAGAAGCCAGTGTCGTGAAGACAAATCATCTCGTAACTGTGGAAGGAGGCTGGCCACAGTTTGGAGTAGGAGCTGAAATCTGTGCCAGGATCATGGAAGGTATTTCAAAGAAACTGGTTCTAGAATACAGTCAAGCTGTAGTAAACATCATGTACCTGAATACGTACAGGATAAAGAGATTGAAAGCTAGGAGTGGCCAAACGACTTGAACTTTAAACTTGTAAGTTTGGCATTTCTCCTCAGGCAAATATTTTAAAAGCAAATCCAGAAAGCAGTTCCCCATAATTAGCATTCCTTATGTTTTCTCTTCCTGGTGAGCCACACCTCTGTGCCAAGGTGGTAGTGCCCAGCTGGCATTTGCTCTCTCTCAGTTGAGCCTTCCTTCTAGGTCCTGCGTTCAATTTCCTGGATGCTCCTGCTGTTCGTGTCACTGGTGCTGACGTCCCTATGCCTTATGCAAAGATTCTAGAAGACAACTCTATACCTCAGGTCAAAGACATCATATTTGCAATAAAGAAAACATTAAATATTTAGTTTGGACTTGAGTATCAAGTCGTTGAAATTTATTTGAAATACTTGCTGGCACTGCACTTGTACTGCAAGACCTGACTACTCATAAAGGAAAACGATTTCTAAAGCAACAGCAGGTGTTTTTGTACAGGGAAGTTTAAATGTGTTTGTGTGGGGAAAACTCTCCACTCTCCTGCCCTAGATGCCATGCTTCCTTTTGTCTGTTACAGTTGCCACGTTCTTTGAATAACAAATTATATAACATTTTACCCTGTCTCACCACAAGGACAAAGTATGGATGTGGCAGAGTCCTGATGAAAGATATATCCAAACAAGATAACTTATATGTATAATATTAAAGCATATAGTATACATTTACTGTTAGTTTGTTTTGATAAGGAATAAAGGAATTAATTCCTCACTATGACTGGGTTTTTTTTTTTTTTTTTTTTGAGACAAGGTTTGGCTTTGTTCCCCAAGCTGGAGTGTGGTGGCACAGTCTCGGCTCACTGCAACTTCTGCCTCCCAGGTTCAAGTGATTCTCCTGCCTCAGCCTCAGGAGTAGGAAATTAGCCACCACATCTGGCTAATTTTGGTATTTTTAGTAGAGGTGGGGTTTCACCATGTTGGCCAGGCTGGTCTTGAACTCCTAACCCCAGGTGATCCATCCACCTCGGCCTCCCAAAGTGCTGGGATTACAGGCATGAGCCACCACACCTGGCCATGACTATTATATTTTTATATTAAAAGAATTGACTGGGCCAGGTGTGGTGGCTCATGCCTGTAATCCCAGCACTTTGGGAGGCCAAGGCGGGCGGATCATGAGGTCAGGAGATCGAGACCATCCTAACATGGTGAAACCCCATCTTTACTAAAGCCAGGCATGGTGGCACGCGCCTGTAGTCCCAGCTGTTTGGGAGGCTGAGGCAGGAGAATTGCTTGAACCCGGGAGGCGGAGTTTGCAGTGAGCCGAGATGGCGCCACTGCACTCCAGCCTGGGCAACAGAGCAAGACTCTTGTCTAAAAAAAAAAAAAAAAAAAAAAAGGCTGGGTGTGGTGGTGGCTCACACGTGTAATCCTAGCACTTTGGGCGGCCAAGGTGGGTGGATCCCTTGAGTGTAGGAGTTCAAGACCAGCCTGGGGAACATGGCGAAACCCCATCTCTACAAAGATAAGATAGAAAAAAAGTCAATGTGGGTAGAAAACTTGAAATTCTATTAAGAAATTAGTGCCACCAGGCACAGTAGCGCATGCCTATAATCCCAGCACTTTGGGAGGCTGAGGCAGGGATTGCTTGAGCCCAGGAGTTTGAGACCAGGCTGGGGCAACATTGTGAAAACACTGCCTACAAAAAAAAAAAAAAAAACAGGTATCTGGTGGTGTGCCTATAGGAGGGGCGCTGGAGCCCTGCAGTGACCTGTGATTGGGTCACTGCACTCCAGCCTGGGTGAAAGAGCAAAACCCTGTCTTAAAAATAACAACAAAAGAAATTAGTGCCATGGGAAAAATAAGCTGATACTGTACAAGAATTACCTGTTTGTATTCATATATCTGAACTATCCAAAATAGTCAGCAAAACTGACTTCAGAAGGACTCAGGCCTCAAGCCTTCATCAGGTCATCACCTAGGTTGCATCACACTTGAAACAGGAACTTCTCCACTGACTCTCTAAATGCCTAATTCTAATAGCATTCTTTTTAAAATTATGGCAAAGTTTATGTCAGGTGTTTTTCCCATTGCCAAAGATCAGATATTCTGTCAAATACTGCCCTCTTCAGAAGCTGAGATGGAAAAGATGGGTTTAAATTAGTTACAGAAGCATATAGGTGGTACCTAATTTAAGTAGCAAGACAGGATTTTTAGTTCTTAGAGGAAAAGTGAGACACAAAAGAATAGAGACAGGATAGGCAGGAAGGAAACCTCAGACTGTGTGAATCTATTCTTAACAACAGATGCTACAAAAAGTTATCATTGGAAATATCTCATCAAGCTACAGACAACACGTTTTCTTGACATCATTTTAATAAAAAATACAGCTGACATTTATCACAGATTACATGAAACTATACACAATGACATTCTCTCTGCATAGTAACCAACACTGATGTGTGTACTTGAATTTTTAAATGGATTATTTATAATCCGTTAAAGTGCAATTGAAAGGTTTAAGCAAATCAGGATAAAGGATCTAATAAATGAGTAACATTAAAAAGATGCTATATTGATATATTTAAATAAATCTTTCAAACATCTTAATTGATTTTTATAGATGCCAAATTTACTTCTGTTGTAACAATTACCTGCCCCCCTCAAACCCCAAACTTAATTGCTGAGAATTAAGAAGATCCTCTAATAGGCCATAGCTTTTTCTGATGCTAATATTTTTGTCTGTTTCAATACATTCTAACTAAAAAGAACTATGGGTCTAGAGTAGTTGCTTTAGCAGCCCTGAGTTCTATAACCACAATGGTATTACTGTTAGAACTTAAGAGAATGTTGTGAATGTTCCCCATTGTATTTGAGGGGAAAACGAAGAACTCAGTTGCTTTCTGATTCAGCAAAGTAACTATGCTTTGGGCTATAGTGTTAATGTCTAAGATAAAAGTAGCAAAAGTTGGAGTTATCTAAGAATCAGAAAATGCTTTAGAGAAATGAACTGTAAGAGGAATGTTTCTAGGAGCTGTCTGATGGGGTAGAAGGGCTTGCAACACAAAGGCCATTTACTGCTGTGATTGAATATTATCATTGTTTTTCTGTCTATTTCCTTTAGTTGGTGAAAATATTTCAATATGCTGCTGCCCCTGAAGCATGCCCATTAGAGGACAAACAAGACTCCTTTACAGGGTTAATAAAGGAGCAAAATCTTAAGGGAGCAATGCCAGCCTAACTTTATTCTGCTTAAAGAATTATTTCCCTCTTGAAAAGCTTCTTACATGAGCATCTGCAAAATAGTACTGTTTGTGGCTGTACTGGCTCAGCAATTATTTTCCCAGGAAGAGGGTAGTTTGGGGGTAGGGTTGAGTAGGAATAAAAAACAACTTTTCCTTCCAAGTGTAAACAGGAAGCTTCAGCCGATCTTCGGAGCACTGTGATCACAGGTTTTGGCTTTCCTCAAAGTTCCTTTTTGGAAATTCTGGATAGAGCTGAGCAAGGCCCCTCGGCTCACGCCATTCACAGCCTGAGACGAGAGCTGGGCAGGTGCCTCGGTGCTCGCAGGAGGCAAGGGAGCTGCTGGTGGTGGTGGAGGTGGAGGAGGTGGAGGTAATGCAGATATCCCTGTGTAGGAAGAAGGGGCAATCAGTATTCACCTCCGCAGCTGCCCTGCACACATGCTACTGCTCAGTCCTGAGCACAACGGACTGGTGAGAGTCCACATGTTTTCCTCAGAGGGACCAAGATACCTAGTACTGTATGAGTTCTTAAAATACTAAACAAAGCTAGAAGCATCAAAGGGGAATTAAAAGTTGCCATTTTTTTCAAACAATAGTCATGTTAAAGGCTGTTGGAACAAATAATTACAGATTACATGAAACCATATATGGTGACATGCTCTGCACAGATGAGGCTCTGACCCCATTTGCAAATATTAGTAATAGTCCCCACAGAAGAGTTCCATCTATCAGTTACTTTAGCCAGGTCCCAGGAAGCTCTGTCTACTTCTGAGCTAGCAATTAAAGATAGACATCTGCATGATGGAGTTGGCCTTCCTGAATGTCAGTTACTCATAAGGCATGAACAGTTCTTTCGTTGCTCCAACACACACAATATTTGAAGGATGTGATTTTATGTAAAATGACAAACCACTCAGCATTCTCAGCAAGGAATCAGTGCCTCCTGGGTTATTCATTTCCCAGAGGAGTCTGTCTCAAATAATAATTTCCTGATAGGTTGCATTAAAGAAATATAAAATGCTAATAACTGTTAGCAATGCAAAGCAGGGGGCAGAGGGGTCTCTCTGCCATGGTATTCTTACAGAGAAATATTTCTCAAGTACTGTTCTCTCCATTGTGGCCCAACCAAGGAACAGGACAGAACTACACTAAATGTGTCTTTGACGAAGCATCGGGAGAAACTAGAATGTCGTGTTGTACCGCAGTGGGCAAAGAGAAGGAAACTGGGCAGGTGTCTAAAACTTCCTTCTCTCAGCTTCCAGGCACATGGACATTTGCAACTCGAATTTTATGTTTTGGAATCAATGAATGGTTCTCTCAGGACAGAATAAACACGGAGTACAGAAAAAGCCTTGCCTTAAAGAATGTTCCTGTGTCACAGTTAGTTGCCTTGTCTCCTGTGACCTTGCAGCTCTCTGAGACTCTGCCTGTTAGATGTTGTCTCTGTCCCTCCCAGGGCTACCCCAGGGAGACATTCTGCCAGGTGGTTTCCCCTACACTGCTACTGAGTTGTGATAACAGGTAAAGCTACCCTACTTAAGTTTGTATGGATGAGTGGCTCAGAATCACCAATACAATACTCAAGTAAGTACATCCTTTTCACCAAGTGTAACAGGTATCGGTTAAAGTCTTACAATAGAAAATCACTTACCTTTCTTTACATCTTTTACTCAAACCTAAGGCAGCTGAAATTAAAGAACCACACAAACACACACGCTCATGCTCTGCAATCTTGGAATGCTCAAATATAGCAATACAAATAAAGATTAAATACAGACAAATGACCAACATGTTCATTGGTTCTACACAATAACAGCTGATGAATGAAATTCTGTTATGTTTTATGCTAAGGTGGATTGTGGGAAAATGTTCCTGGCTTTATGTCAGAGGGTTACAGAGATAAAAATGACTTTAAACCTGAAGTAACTGCTGAAGTGGGAAAGTGGAGAATAAGCGTGTGTGATAAGCATTCCTCTGAAGAGGACTTCTGGAGAGCAACCAGTGAAATACCAGGAGGAGGGGAGACCTCTGCTGAAGGTTTTTGGAACTGAGTCTCTTGACTGCAACACCAAGTGGGCCCGAAGGAGTGAGCTCTGCCCACCTGGGGGTGAGTAGGTACCAATGCCCTTCCCAAGCACCCTCCCACCCAATGGCCAGAAAAGGGCAGTGGAATCTGGACTTGATATTCAGGGCCACGTAGTGTAACAGAAGGAGCTCCAGGATTTCTGCCTCCCAGGTTTGTGCTTTGACTCCCTGCAGAAGAATCACTGTGCAGTTAAGGACGGGCTCTTGGCTGCGGCAGTACTTGGGAATTCTACTAAAGGCCCAGCACTGGCCATCTAGAGACTGATTAGCCCTCCAGGCAAGGATTCTGGGAGGCTGCAGATGGGCATCAGGGCTGGGCTCAGGGGTAGGGGCTACCATCTTGGCACAGAACAAAACTGCTTGGCCTCACAAAGAACCAACCCTTGGTTTTTGCCTCATTACCAAGCCCTCAAAATTAGAAGTGCAAATGCACCACCACAGAGTTTGGGAGTTGGAGGTGGGGTTCAGTACATGGATTTTCCACTGTCCAAGTGAAGGCTGAAACTGTTGTCACTTTAAATGACTCTCTTTGAAAATGTAGGTGGTGTCAATAAATACACTGTCCTAAGGGCTCCAGGGTAACCTGTGCCTGTAAAGCAGATGGAACGAAAAGACAGGCAGCAGGATCTCCCTGATGTGGCCTCAGCAGGCCGGAGCAGTCCAGTGGGGCTTGATGTCCCAGCAGGTCATCCGCTTTTCCCCACTGGGCCTGCAACAACTATGGTGGCTCTTATGTACAACCAGGGCAAGGAAGGCCAGAACCCAGCTTGCCAGTTTGGAACACTCTGGAGGGGAGAGGAGGTCTAGAGGTCAGAAGGTGGAAACTGGAGGAGGCAGGAACATAGACCTGGGACTCGGTCTCACTCAGTCTGCCCCATTGATTGTTTTTGGCTTTTCCTTTTGGCCCTTTCCGTGGTCCACAAGCTTCCTGAAAGGTCCATTGGGGCTTGACTTACAACACATGGCTAACAATGGAGGGAAGAGGGGGCAGGGGCAACGAGGGCCAAATGAAAGTTGACCATTTGGCCTGTTGCAAACCTGGGAACAACTGCCTGCTGCCTGTGCTCTCTCCATCCCTAAAATGTGAGTAAGTCCCTCCTGCCAAGAGACCTCCAATACCCTTATCTCCAGGCCACATACAAGAGCAGACCGATTCCATGTTAGACTGATGATACCTGAATTCGCACCCAGGATGGGGGATGCTGCAAACGGCTTACCTTCAGTTATGACCAAGTCAGTCCCGATTTCTCCCATCTCACTTTCTCTTAGACAAAATCCCTGAGAGCCAACTGCTTACTCCACCCACCCCCAAATCCTCTCCACCAAACCACATGGGAACCTGGCAATCCAGCAGAGGCCCTGGCAGAGGGCAGAGAATGCTGCAGGGAGAGCGTAGGTCAGATCTAGGGAGGAATGCCAGGCCAGAAACACCCTCAACAGCCTTGTGGACAGGATGTCTGAGGGTTCCCTCCTTGACTCCTTTTCTTTTTGAGATGTAGTCGCGCTCTGTCACCCAGGCTGGAGTGCAGTGGCACGATCTTGGCTCACTGCAAGCTCCACCTCCCGGGTTAAAGCGATTCTCTGCCTCAGCCTCCCGAGTAGCTGGGATTGCAGGCATGTGCCACCATGCCCAGCTAATTTTTATATTTTTAGTACAGACGGGGTTTCACTGGGGTTTCACCAGGTTGGCCAGGCTGGTCTTGAACTCCTGACCTTGTGATCCACCTGCCTCAGCCTCCCAAAGTGCTGGGATTACAGGCGTGAGCCACTGCGCCCGGCTCCCCTCCCCACTGACTCTTAGGCCCATGTTAGCAGCCAGCAGTGGGTAATCTACAGGTCTCTCTAATTCCAAGCTCCTCTGTGGTCACATACAAGAGGGGAGGCCAAGTGGCCACGAGACCACACTAGGGTAACACCAGACTTACCAGCCACTCTCAGGAGAGAACCGAAGCAGGCAGCCCCCAGCTCTTAGGAGAACCACCTTCTCCTTTGGCCTCAGGCAGGTGAGGAGGCTGTACTCCTGTCACAGCTCGAGAATTATAAAGGATGCTTACAAAAGAACTGTTTTTCCCTACCTCAGTTATAAAAGCCAGTAAGTTGTCTCCCTGTAACCAAGAACTCAACTGCCTAACCCTCTTTCCTCTTCATCAGAGTAACTAGGGAACCAACATTTTTGCAGCAACAGGACTTTTGAGAGTTATGGTTTCCAAAATTAAAATATACCAAAATGCCATGCAGTTGATTTGCAGGTTTTAGAGCTGTATTTTAAAACTGAAATCAGAGTGAAAATGAAGATTTTGAAAGTCATGATGAAAATGAAATGAATATAGATGAAGTCACTGGGTGCTTTTTTAAAGATGCTGTATTTCATTTAAATATTCAGATAAGGAAATAGTCTCAAATCTGCTTTCCCACTTGTTAATCACTTCAAAAATCGAGACACTTTGGGTCCTATATCACACACAGAAACAGAGCATCTTTAAAGTTAGAGAAATCAGCATAGTTTACTTTACCGAAAATTCACGTTCAAAATGGTGCATGCTCTACTGAAAACAGCAAAGAGAGAAAGAGAAAGAGGGGACACAAGTCATTATTCAGATTTTAGTGTCATTTAATCAAATAGTAACAGACAGTAAAATATTAGTCTGAGTCACAGGATATACTCAAATTAACCACAAAAGGCACTGGTTTGTAAACACAATTGTGAGGCTTTTAAAACATGGCAAACGTATTTATAGAATAACCAATGAGTCGCTTTTTGAGCCACCTAATGAGTTGCTTTCTTCTTCATGTTCTTTGTCCTCTCAGCCAGTTAGATACTATTTTTATTTATTTACAAGCACGATGCTCACTTCAGAAGAGCCATGAAGGTTTTAACTCTGAAGAGCAGAATGGATATGAGGAATGTACTTAGTTCTATTATTAAACAAGGACGGCTGATCAAGAGGGGGGAAAAATGAAAACCCACCACTTTTTTCCAAGCAAGTCTTCTAGAGTCTACAATGGATTTGTCTCTTTAAAGTTGGGAGGAGTGTGAGCAGGCCTAAGGCCAGAGATCCTGGGCAGGCATCGTCAAGGCGGAAGCACTGGGCCCCTCCCTGAGGCCCTGTGAGCCCCTCCCTAGAGGCTGAATTGGGCAGTGAAACTTACTTAAGGCTATAAAGCCGTTTTAAAAAGGAAAGCAAGGCAAATGTTTTTCTTGTCTTCTTTTAAACTGACTAGATCCCCAGCTAAATGTGAAGGATCATGCTTTGGTAAATCTCAGAGTTCCTAATGAACCAACTCTGCCCCACAGCTTTCTCCTGGAAAGGGGTTGGGAAACTGGGAAAAGAGGCCCTCCAGCCTTCTCAGTCCCATTGTCCCCCAAGGCTAGCCAGAGAAACTAGAATCCCTCTTTCTCCAAGGTGGGTCGTAGAAACAGAAACCCTTTTCCCCAAAGCCCGCTATCATACCTAAAAATATTACTCTCCCTCCACCTTTCTGTGTAAAAACTGTTCATAAAGAAATCACTTGACTGGGCATGGTGGCTCACGCCGGTAATCCCAGCACTTTGGGAGGCCAAGGTGGGTGGATCACCTGAGGCCAGAAGTTCGAGACCAGCCTGGCCAACGTGGCGAAACTCTGTATCTACTAAAAATACAAAAAAGTAGCCGGGCGTGGTGATGGATGCCTGTAGTCCCAGCTACCTGGGAGGCTGAGGCAGGAGAATTACTTGAACCCGGGAGGCAGAGGCTGCAATGAGCCGAGATCGCGCCATTGCACTCCAGCCTGGGCAACAAGAGCGAAACTCCACATCAAAAAAGAAAAGAAATCGCCTGACCTACCTTGTCTGACTATAGGTCATAAGACCCCCATTCCAGAGAGGGTCCTGCCCACACCCAGAAGGAAGGAATGCTGCTCAGACAGGCTGAGAACAATCTAGATAGACAGCCTTGCTGGGTTTCCCCACTCAGCCTATTAGCATTAGATCATAGCCTTTTCCTCCAATCATATTTCCACACAGCTGTCCATACTTTGTTGAACCTAAGCATAAAAATGGACAATTTTCCCTGTACCTTTGGGTCTTCATTCTGAAGGCTCCTGTGTATACACATTAAATAATAAACTCATATGCCTTTTCTCTTATTAATCTGTTTTGCGAGTTGAATTTTAAGCAAACCTTCGGAGGGCTCCCACACCTCTTTCTCTGCAGATTTGAAACTTCCCTTTCTCTGCACTCATTCTTGCAAACTGGGTTTTCTACAAACTGCCAGCTCTCTCACCTCAAAATTATTGCTTAAAATATAAACTACAAGTAAGAACAGCTAGAATTATCCGATTGCAGGACATTCTTTTTTTTTTTTTTTTTTTTTAAAAAGCAGGCACACAATTGCTGGAAAGGGCTCATAAGAGTAAGACCCCTTCACTTAGAAACCAAGATTAAGACCACCTTTAGCTGCCAGTTTATACCCGATAGTGCTTTACTGCTTATAAAGCCTCGCCATGTATGCCACCTATCTAATAAAGAGCGAGACTTCTTTTAAAAGACAGCCTCAAGAAATTATTTGTCCAAGGTCATAGTGGGAATGTGGCAGAGCTAGGTAGGACTCAAGCTCTGGTTTACTGACTCAACATTCAGGGTTCTTTTCACGCCAGCCGAACACAGTATTTAAGAGTACGGGCCTTGCAGTGCACCCTCAGAAAGCAGGCACTCAGTATATCAATGGGGTAAATGAACAACGACAGAACAAGTTACACTCCTGGCTCTAGCACCCGCCTAACTTGTGTGACCTTGGTCAAAGTCTCTTAACCCTACTAGAGCATCAGTTTCTTCAACTGTAAAATGGAGCTAAGCTGGAGTCCACTCACACTGGAAAAGAAGGTATTCACGATGATTAACTGAAACAAATGACTATAAAGCAACAGTGCCTGGCACAAAATAAGTGTTCCAAATATATTAGATATAATTATTTTAAATAACAATGTAGGGTCCTCTGCTTACTTAGCTTTCCCAAAATACTCTTTTACAAACCCATTTTTTTAGAAAAAGGGCCGTGATCCCACCATTATGGGAGGCCAAGGCGGGCAGATCACTTGAGCCCCAAAGCTCAAGACCAGCCTGGGCAACATGGCAAAACCCGTCTCTACCAAAAAGACAAAAATCAGCCAAGGGTGGCGGCACATGCCTGTAGTTCCACTCAGGAGGCTGAGGTGGGAGGTTAAGGCTACAGGGAGCCGTGATTGCACCACTGCACTCCAGCCAAGGTGACAGAGAGAGACCTTGTCTCAAAAAAACAGATAGCAAGGCAATAGGCCTGTCTGCTCCCGAAGGAGGGTGGGAGGGAATCTTTGCGTGTGTGTAAATTGGGTCCTTTACAACCTATCAGTTCTCTGAATAGAGGATAAACACTAGTTGGTGGTATTACCATGAAATAAACCAGGATAAAGAATTGTGAAGTCCTGGAAAGAGGGACCTTCCTGAGGCAGAAAACAACCTTTTGCAGAAAAGACAGTGCTAGGAATGTTATTACTGAAAAAACAGGGGTCTCAGCAAAAGAGTCTTAGAGAATCCCACCCCACCCAATGCAACTGCCAGCAGACTTAGAGAAAGGATATTTCTCCCATCAACTTGGTAAGGATCTCAAGAAGGAGCCCCCAGAGAAGATGCTGCAGTAAGAAAAGGGAGGGGCCCCAGCCCTTACACAATTGCTGGAAAGGGCTCATAAGAGTAAGACTCCTTCACTTAGAAACTGAGATTAAGACCACCTTTAGCTGCCATAAATGTGCTTACGACTGATGCTTTAGGGAAGAAAGGCACTGCTGCTGAATTCAACTTACCTAAGCTGATCTATTGCTGAGCAAACTGCCAAAGGCCAGAGTTCACAGTGGATTCAGGATTTAGAGTGTGCTTGATTAGAAAGAACTGTGAGGCCAGGTGCTGTGGCTCACATCTATAATCCCAGCAATTTGGAAGGCTCAGGTGAGAGAAGCACTTGTGCCCAGGAGTTTGAGACCAGCCTGGGCAACATGGTGAGACCCCTGTCTCTACAAAAAATTTAAAAATTAGCTTGATCTGGTGGTGCACGCCTATAGTCCCAGTCTCTCGGGAGGCTGAGGCAGGAGGATCACTTGAGCCCAGAAGAAGGCCGACCTCCAGTTCTGCAAGGAAGAACAGCCTAAGCAGGGGCTGGCCAGCCAAAAGTTGCAATCCTGGCTGGGCACAATGGCTCAAGCCTGTAATCGCAGCACTCTGGAGGCCGAGGCAGGTGGATCACTTTGAGGTCAGGAGTTCAAGACCAGCTGGGCCAACATAGTGAAACCCCATCTCTACCAAAAATACAAAAAAATTAGCCAGGCGTGGTGGTGAGTGCCTATAATCCCAGCTACTCGGGAGACTGAGGCATAAAAATTGCTTGAACCCAGGAGGTGGAAGTTGCAGTGAGCCAAGATTGCACGACTGCATTCCAGCCTGGGCAACAGACCAAGACTCTGTCTCAAAAACAAAAATGGTGTAATCCCTAGGCGCAGAGTCCTGCTGTCACTCCGCAGAGGCCTTGAAGGCAGAGCAAGCCTATGTAAATCGAAGATTTGCCAAGCATCTCCTACACATGCCCCATACCCTAGAAGAAGGAAAGTTGTACAGAGAGGCCAAGCAGAATCTGAACAAACAGGCCTTGCTGGGGTTATATCATACCCTTTTTGTCCAATCACACTGAGATGGAACTGGGACCACCCCCAACTTTTAGGGACCTGTAAACCTCAAGGCATGGAAATAAGGGAAAATCCAAATGTTCCTTTAAGAAAAATTTCAGGCATCCAGCTAGCCCTAGAGGTAATTAAGTGACTTGGTAAACAAGAAGGTAATAAGTGGCTGAAGAACAATAGCCAAAGAAGTTAAAGCTCCAGAGAAGTTCCCTTGCCCTATAGAAACTAAAGATAAGATCTTAACATATGTCCCTGAGTTGTCTTTCAAACGCTCAGGCCCCCACTGAAGACCCTCACCACAAAGATCCCAGATTAGGAGGAAAAGAAGACTAAACTGTACCCATTATGGATCCCACTGTCCTTTGTTCTAAGTTTCTTCCTGAGAGGCTTGGAGAAAGTCACTCCCCCTAGCAAGTTAGCATTTTTCTACTGACCCCAAAATTCTTAGAGCTTCTGCAACTAAGATCAACTGCAAGTTAGATCTCTGAATCTACCTGTGAGCACCCCCTACCCCCAAGATGTCCCGCCCTTTTAAACTTAAACCAATGTGCAACCTCCGTGTACTGATTTGTAATTTTGCCTGTAGCTTCTGTTTTCCTGAAATTTACCCCACTGTTAAAAATCCTTGCCTGTAAGCCACCTGGAAGGTCAGATTTTTGAGCATTTCACTGCCTGGTCCCCCTTGCACAGCACTTTGCAATAAATGCCTTCCTTTCTATCACTGAAACAGCCTTGGTGTGGGGATCTGGTTTTATTGCACTGGGTGAACGGACCCAAATTGGGTTCTATAACAACATTTCTATATGGTTGTCAATCATGCCTATCTGATGACATCTCCATAAAAGGCCCAAGAGAGCAGGGTTTGGAGAGCTTCCAGATAGCTGAACATGCGGAGGTTCCTGAAGGGTGATGTGCCCAGGGAAGGCAGGGAAGCTCCTTCCCCCACACTTCGCCCTATGCATCTTTTCATCTGTATCCTTTGTAACATCTTTTTTTTTTTTTTTTTTTTTTAATTTTTTGAGATGGAGTCTCGCTCTGTCACCCAGGCTGGAGTGCAGTGGCTGGATCTCAGCTCACTGCAAGCTCCGCCTCCCGGGTTCACACCATTCTCCTGCCTCAGCCTCCGGAGTAGCTGGGACTACAGGCGCCCGCCACCTCGCCCAGCTAGTTTTTTGTATTTTTTTAGTAGAGACGGGGTTTCACCGTGTTAGCCAGGATGGTCTCGATCTCCTGACCTCGTGATCCGCCCGTCTCGGCCTCCCAAAGTGCTGGGATTACAGGCTTGAGCCACCACGCCCGGCTGTAACATCCTTTATAATAAACCAGTAAACATGCTTCCCTGCATTCTGTGAGCTGCTCCAGCAAATTAACAGAAACTAAAGAGGGGGCTGTGGGAACTCCTACTTGAAGCTGGTTGGTCAAAAGTTCTGGAGTCCCATCCTTGCAAATAGTGTCAGAAAGAGCAGGTCGTTTTGGGGACTGAGCCTCAACCTGTGGAGTCTGACACTATCTCCAGGTAGATACCCAGCTGGTATCCACAGCAAAACTGATTGCTTAATTGGTGGTGGACAGAACCACTCCCCCATGCCCTGACATTTGGTTACAGAAGTCTGTCTGTGTTGATTATTATTGTGTTGAGTGACAGAATAAGAAAAAACACTTTTGAGTGTGAGTTTTTTCCTAAACAGTGTCTACTGTTTTGGAGCTTCTGAGAGGCACTGGAAATGTGACTCCACAAGAGCTAGGGCCTTGTCTAGCCATTTCTGTAACCCAGGGCCAAGCACAGTCCTTAGCAAACCATAGGTTCTCAGTAAATGCACCTTGACTACATCTTGAATGAATAAACTCCCTTGGGTTGAAATACTTAGGGCCTGAAATGCTAGGTTGCCAGGCAAATGCTCAATATTAGTTACCATTTTCATGAGATGCATTACAGGAAATGCCCAGCAGAGGTCAGATTGCAGGCTGAGTCAGTTTCATCAACAAAACATTAAGGAGATAAAAGAAAGGAGGAGCCAGTATTTGCTGGGAACCTCTCATCTCTGCCAGGCACTCTCACTCTGCCAGGCATTGTGCTGGGGCCTCACATGTGTTTTCCTTCTAAATCCTCAAGACTCCCCTTCAGGCTGGGTGCTATCAAATTCACAGGAATGCCCCTCCCACTCACCTCCAAGTTTTCCCAACATTGACTCTAATTACACAAGATTCCTCTTTTTTTCTCTTATTCTAAAAGTTACCTTATCTCATGCAGACTTGCTACTGTATGAGACAGCGCCCATTTAAACACAGATAAATTAGAGAATTCCCCCCAAAAGTCCAAATAGATTGTTTTTTTTGTTTTTTTTTTTTTCTTTTTTTTTTTTTGAGATGGAGTCTGGCTCTGTCGCCCAGGCTGGAGTGCAGTGGCCTGATCTCAGCTCACTGCAAGCTCCGCCTCCCGGGTTTATGCCATTCTCCTGCCTCAGCCTCCCAAGTAGCTGGGACTACAGGCGCCCGCCACCTCGCCCGGCTAGTTTTTTTTTTTGTATTTGTTAGTAGAGACGGGGTTTCACCGTGTTCGCCAGGATGGTCTCGATCTCCTGACCTCGTGATCCGCCCGTCTCGGCCTCCCAAAGTGCTGGGATTACAGGCTTGAGCCACCGCGCCCGGCCCACGCCTTGCTTGTTAAAGGAGGATTTATGGATTCTCATTATTAATTTTCTCCAATTTTCTTAATATGCCCAAGTGGTGTTAAATTAACATTCTATCTTCTAGGAAATGGCTCAATATAGTCTGGGCAGTAGATCACCACACATTTCTAATGGGACTAAACAGTTTATCTCCACAAAAGACAAAAAAGGCCTATTTTCTGTCTTGATCAACATTTGGGGGCTTTCTTGGGAAATCTGACAAAGTAAGATAAGGACAAGAATATCCTTCCATGGACCAGGAACTCTGCTACCCAAAACAGGCCCTGGCCCTAGAACATTCAGCAGTAAGGCACCAGTAACCACCCTCAGCCAGAAGTAAGTCATTCACACTAGTCCCCTTGTGTTTGCTTGCTCTCATTTTCTTAGGAGGGTCAGTTAGAAGCATTTGAGTGGAGTTGAGGAATGCTCTTGGCAGCTCCTGGGTGCTGTGTTAGGTATTAACAATGAATATAGGATCAACTCATATACCAATCCCCTGCCAGTGACTCTCCCTTCACACAGCTGTAGGAACCCTTCCAAGCACAGCCAGCAAGCTCTGAGTGGCAGAGGCAGCTCCTCGCACATCTAAAACAACTGGTTCATTTAAGAAGCAAAAGGAGATACTGGCGTCCCAACTGTTTTTACTGGGCTTGCAAAAGACTAGGAGAGACATCTTGGCTCAAAAATAAAAGAAAGATATCATGGGGCTACTCCACAAAATCAGGGATTATTTTTATAAGCAGTCTCCAAGATAAATTCCTTTTACATTTTTCAATCAAAACTTGTATCTAATTTACAAAGGAGAAACAAAGGCTAATAACAGAAAAATATTCAGATAATTAAATACATTACAGAGCAAAACAGAGTCAAATCGTTGCCATAAAATCAGAAACACAGTGACTCTTTCACTCCTCCACCTAGACATCTTACCAGTTGTGCTCTGTGACAAAACTGACCCTATGGACGGGCTCCCTGAGGAGAGAGGCCTGGCAGGACGGGACGCCTGGGCCACAGTGTGTTTGTGTTGTTCAGCTGAGCATGTACCAAGACAGGCTCCAATCTGAGGAGCTCTGTATGAAACTTTTCAGCAAAGACAGCAAGCTGGAGCCAGGGGGTGGCCAGTGGCCCTGAAACTGGTCCATTCCCTGTGAAAACTGAGCTTGGAAATCTAGCCCCTCAGCTCTCCCAAATGACACTGCTTATTTGCACTCCCACTGATCTCTATTGAGAAAGCTGCTGCTATCTAACCCCTGAAATTGTTGGGCCAAGGCAGGAAGAGGCAAAGCCTGCTCCTCCTGTTGGCAGACAGGAAGGTGGCATGTCACTTTACTCCATCACTAACCTGATGTAGAGGGTGGAGTTGGCGATGACGGGGACGTGAGAGGTGAGCTGGCCCCAGATCCTGCTAAGATAAAACACAGAGAAACCCTCATGGGGACCAATGAAAGACATTTGGAATTTGGCCCAGGCTGGGACCCACTGCTGTCTGAGAATCTATACTTGGCTTAGTGTGTGAGCCTTGTGAAACAAGATGATGAGGGACAAAAAAACTCAAGAGACTGGACCCAATGACAGGCTTTTACTCTGGTGCAAGGTCCACCTCCTTCCCCAAGCTACTAAAAGCTCCTTGCCTCCCACTGCTCCCCAAAGCCTGCCTGGTTTGAAACTTTGTACAATCAACAGCTTATGCAATTGTCTGCAATATCTCTTCCTGACCCAATCTCCACTCCTGGGTAATGACAAATGACAGAGGCCACAAGTGGTACAGGGGACAGAGAGGTGCAGAGCAGCCTGCTAGGGGCTTCCAAAGGAAGGGAGAGCTCCCTACAGCATCTACCCAGTAACATATTCTGCAGAACTTCCATTTTATCAGCAAGAAGAGTCAACTAGATAGGGTCTATTCAGTTCATGGATTTCACAGGCCTTTTCTTACCTAGAATCAGTAAATACCCTTATTCACATTAAAACAATGTGCAAAATCCCACCTGTTGCATGCTTTTTCTGGATCTAGTAACCTTATTATATTGTAAATATTCCCGAGTTCTCAGTATCTCCCTATTACTTGGTGATCCCGAGAAAATATCTTCCTGAGCTGACATGAAGTGGCCCAATGAGCAGAGGTTCCTACATAAGCCTTTCTGTGGACACAGAAAGCCCCCTCCCACACATAGAGATCCTATGGAGAGGTTAACCAAATCTCCCTAGTCAGGTGCTTTCTGAGCTGATGGGCACACACACCCACAGGGAGGGCTGTCATCACATGCCTGAGAAGCAACCAGAGCTGGTGTGGTTAAGGCCCCAGCCATCACTTCACTCACTACCCACAGGACATGTTGGTGCCTCATGGACACTGGCCATCATGAGAAATGTCCTGATCAAATCACACCTCCCTCCAGCTTAATACTTTTCTACTTGCAATATTCCCTCAGTTCCCTCTAAAATATGAGGATGTTTCACTGAAAAAGGGGGTAAAACTCAATGCATGCTGTCTTTATACTGTTTGTAGTGCTAATGAACTTTAATGGGGAGAAGCTTGACTGCCTGATTCCAGTAGGGTTTGGGAATTATCTGTATATATCCATCAACTGCTACTTCATTTTCCTAAACTCCTGAGGGCACTGGGGTATCCTGAAGTCCTTGAGTCCCACCTGGCTGCACGTGACACAGCTTTGCAGGCAGGCAGGGTCTTAGAAGGTAGAGAGCACACTGTCAGGCTTTCTCTGCTCTATAAAAAATTAGCCACTGGACAGAATGACTGCTGTTTGGAGTCATGAGTCTCAGCATAGTAATGACCATGACTGGTCCGTGACCCTCCCATCAACCATGGAGAAAATAGGCTTCCAATTCTGAAATTACCCACCAGCCACAACAGCATTCACCCCCGAGGAGCCTGCACTGGTCCTCTTTGGGACCTCCCCTCCTTCCTCTCCTTTGCAGCTCTCCCTGAGCCCTTCTCCAGTCTGGACCCTATAGTGGTGTCAATGTGACTCTCACTCTCCTTCTGGAGTCTATGGACTTTCTCTATTCAGGGCTTCCAATCTCCAGCTCTGGCCATGCCACTTGCATTCTCCAGCTGTGGCTCATCCAGCCCTCAGGGCTGCAGCCTAATCATCTTGTACACTTTTCTCCTCACGCCCCAGGCAGACATTCTCCTCCCTGACTTCACTGAGAAGACTGAGGCATGACCTGTGAATACCCCCAATTTCCTCCCTTCTACTTTCCTCCCTGTCCCCACCAAATCCTACTGCTAGAAAGAGATGCATGGGTTTCCTCAAAGCTGGCACTGATAGCTGGGCTTTGGATGCTAACCCTTGGCTTTCTACCCCCCTGGCACCCCTGCCAGTCACCGTCTCTTTTGCATCTTCAAATTCCCCCTCTCTGCTCTGTCCTTCCTCTGCCTAAAATATAAGCAGGTTTTCCCCAACCCAAAAATCTCCCCTTCCCATGGCCCTCCAGGGCTAAGCCAAAACTGCTTGGTCACTAGGGTGAAACCCTCCCTTCTCTATGTGGGCTCTACTTTACAGATTCATAAATTAGAAAAACTGGAAGGCCCCCAGGGATCATTCAATCTGGCTCTGATTTCCAAAGATGGGACATTATGGCCCAAAGCCAACAGAGCTGGGTGAGGGACAGCTGGGAGTGGCAGCAAGGACCGCCAACTCAGGATGGTGCTCTTTGTACCATCTCGGTTTCTTGCCATCCCCACACACCGTCGAGTCCTTTCCTTAATTCACACAGGAAGGCACATCCTCCCATCACATGGGGTCCAGAGCAGCAGGCAGGATTTAAGGTCATTTCTGTTCATGCAGGCTCTACTAAAAAACAGGAGGCCTTACATTTTAAGTCAGGTCTGTTTTCCTCCCATGGCTAATGCTCCTGTGTCTTTAGTTGATCAAATTCTGCCATCAGTGAAGAAGGTGAGCTACCCAATTACCTCAGAAGTCCCTTCTAGCATTTGAGTGCTGTAAGCCTATGAATGCTGTTGCAATCCTTCATTAGAGACAGAGTTATTTTGTTCTCTGTAGTCATTACTACATTGCCCAGTTTCTGGCCAGCAGAACTCAAGACCTCTTGACCAACTAGAGACTACTGACCCTGACCTCTGGGTCCTGGGTCCCATTATCATCTATAGCCAGTTACCTGAATTATTGGAGTTGTTGTACTTCGCCGAATGCTCCTCACTATTTTCAAGAGCAGATCGTTTTGACTTCTTTAAGAATAAAAGAAAAGGGGGAGGAGGGAGAGGAAAGCAAAGAATAAACACAGTGAAGCTGGAAGTCAGAGTAAAAATATTTTTCAGGCATACCGTTAAACTAGCTACAGACAAGGTCATACTTAGCCCCATAACTTAATACAGTGAAGAAGCCCCAGTCAAAACTAAAGGGGGAAATTAAACAACAAATGCTGACTTTACTAGCTCAGGCCAATTGTTTCCTCCAATTACATACATTATGCCATGATCTGCCCAGCAAGCTAGGAAACTACATGGGCCATTTCTCTGCTGATTATCATATGGCTTTTTTTCTTTTCCAAAAAAAGCTGCACCCCAGTCATATGGAAATAGTCTTAGCTTTCAAGGAGATATAGCACAGCCATCTGTCATTAAATGGGCACCATTAACCTAGAGCTTTCTTCACATGTACTCAAGAACTCATGGAGGGAATGCAGAGAGACACCAGACTTACCTTTCGAGCTAAAATCTTTCTTTTCTTTCTTTCCTCCTCAGAGCCATGGTGTGACTGAGCTCTTGTCAGTCTTCGATGCTGGTGAATCTTTAAGAGACCATAAGATATAAGCATATCCCACAGAAGGCAGCTTCCTAATGAAAATCTTCTCCAACATGTTTTGGCAAACCACATTTTATTGGGATAAAAAAACTTTCCTTGCTCAGGCTGTCTACTTCCTGGCTCAGGTCTGGATGCCAGGTAGAGGAGTATGGCAGAGGAAGAGGTCCTTTCTCATGCCCCTGATGCCTTCCTGCCTTCCGCTCTTTTACAGAAGAAGAATGTGGTGAGATAGCATGGACCATGCATGCCCCCAACTACCACCAGCCAGCATGCCCTGATCAGAAACCCAGACTGCCCTTCCTGGACATGTTTGTTTCCCACATAGACTAAGCAGGACTGAGGGCAGGACTGTCAAGTATTCAGCTCTGCGGGGCAGCATTCAGCCTAAAGGCTGGCTGAAAGTAAGTATGCTTAAAATATTTGTGGAGTGAACAGTCAAATGTCAATCACTATAAAAACCACGGCAGAAGATGGGGACACTAAAAGGTAAAGAGGAACTGTTATCAATTTACCTGTTTCTGTTCTTCAATGAGTCTCTTCTCTATACATTCTTTGGCAATTCTCAATGCCTCTTTTAACTTTGTAGGGATCTGAAAGGGGAGAAAAGTACATCATCCATTGAAACAGGTGACTGGAGATACTCCCAAGTCCTGGAGTAAATGAAGGAGCAGGTGGTTATCAAGAGCCATTTGGAATAAAATCAGTTAAAGCTGTCCATTCAAATCCTACCCCAGCCACTTCTGGTATCCCTAACACACTCACTTCTCTAGCATTTTTTAGCAATGAACACATAAACTAAAACATAAATAAACATGATATGTTTCAAGTAATTCAAGTGATTCTCAAGGGCTGTAAATTGCCAAAACAATCTGAAAAGGAAAAACAAAGTTGAAGGCCTCATGTTTCCTGATTTTGAAACCTATTACATAGCTACAGTAATTAAAACAGTGTGGTACTGACATGCAGGCAGATACATAGACCAATGGAAAAGAAGAGAGAGCCCAGAAATAAACCCTTGTGGATATGGTCAAATAATCTTTGACAAGGGTTCCAAGAACATACAATGGGGGAAAGGACAGTATATTCAATAATGGTGCTGGGAAAATTGGATATCCACATACAAAAGAATGAAGTTGGACCCTTACCTTACACCATAAACAAAAATTAACTCAAAATGAATTCAAAACCTAAATAGAAGACCTAAAACTATAAAACTCCTAAAAGAAAAGACACAGGGGAAAAGCTTCATGACACTGGATTTGGCAGTGATTTCTTGGATATGCCACCAAAAGCCCAGGCAATAAAAGAAAAAATAATTAAACTTCACAATTTAAAACTTTGGTGCAGCTGGGCACGGTGGCTCACGCCTGTAATCCCAACACTTTGGGAGGCCGAGGTGGGTGGATCACTTGAGGTCAGAAGTTCGAGACCAATCTGGCCAACATGGCAAAACTCCATCTCTACTAAAGATACAAAAATTAGCCAGGTGTGGTGGTGCATGCCTGTAATCTACTCGGGAGGCTGAGGCAGGAAAATTGCTTGAACCTGGGAGGGTGGAGGTTGCAGTGAGCTGAGATTGTGCTGCTGCACTCCAGCCTAAGCAACAGAGCAAGACCCTATCTCCAAAAGAAAAAAAAGAAAAATAAATAAATAAATAAAACATTGGTGCAACAAAGAACAACGGAGTAAAAAGACAACTCAAGGAATGGGACATAGTATTTGCAAATCATAGGTCTGATAAGGGGTTAATATCCAGAATATATAAAGGAACTCCAACAACTCAACAACAAAATGTAAGTAACCCAATTAAAAAGAGGCAAAAGACATAGATATTTCTCTAAAGAAAATATACAAATGGCCAACAAACATATGAAAAGACACTCAATGTCTTTAGTCATTAGAGAAATGTAAATCAAAACCACAATGAGACATCACCTTACACCCATTAGGATAGCCACTATTAAAATAATAAGATAAGTATTGGTGAGAATGTGGAGCGACTGAAACCCTTGTACACTGCTGGTAGAAATGTAGAGTAGTAGAGCTGCTATGGAAAACAGTATGGAGGTGCCTCAAAAAACTACAAAATGGAACATGAGGAATTCCACTTCTGGGTATATATCCAAAAGAATCAAAAGCAGGATCTCAAAAAGATACTTGCACACTCATGTAAACTGTAGCATTATTCATGATAGACAAGAGATAAAAGCAGCCTAAATGTTCATCAACAGATGAACGGATAAACAAAGTGTGGCATATACGTACAATGGAATATTATTCAGCCTTAAAAAAAAGGAAATATTGTCACATGCTACAATATAGATGACCATTGAGGACATTATGCTAAGTGAAATAAATGATTCACAAAGGATAAATACTTATATAAGGTTTCTAGAGTAGTCAAGATCATAGAAACAAAGTACAATAGTGATTGCCAGGAGCTGTGAGGAGGGAGAAATGGAGAGTTATTATTCTACAGGTATAGAGTTTCAGGTTGCAAGCTCTAGAGATCTGTTATACAACAATGTGAAGATGGTTAACACCACTAAACTGTACACTTAAAAATGGTTCAGAGAGTAAATTTTATATTGTATTTTTTTATAAAAATTAAAAATTTTAAAATTAGGTCAGGCACAGTGGCTCGCACCTGTAATCCCAGCACTTTGGGAGGCCACTTGGGGCCAAGAGTTCAAGACTAGCCTGGGCAACATAGTGAGACCCTGTCTCTACAAAAAATTAAAAAATGAGCAGGGTGTGGTGGCATATGCCTGTTGTGCCAGCTACTCAACAGGCTGAGGCAGGAGGATCACCTGAGCCCAGGAGATTGAGGCTGCACTAAGCCCTGTCATTGCACCACTGCACTCCAGCCTGGCAACAAAAAATCGCCTACCTTAAAAAAAAAAAAATTAACATTAAAATTAAAAATTAAAAAAATTGGCTGGGTACAGTGGCTTATGCCTGTAATCCCAGTACTTTGGGAGGCCAAGGTGGTTGGATCACCTGAGGTCAGGAGTTCAAGACCAGCCTGACCAACATGATGAAACCCCATCTCTACTAAAAATACAAAAATTAGCCAGGCGTGGTGGCACATGCTTGTAATCCCAGCTGCTCGGGAGGCTGAAGCAGAATTGCTTGAACCTGGGAGGTGGAGGTTGAAGTGAGCCGAGATCACACCATTGTACTCCAGCCTGGGCGACAAGAGTGAGACTCTGTCTCAAAAGAAAAAAAAAATTTTTTTTAATTATATAAAGCTTATTGGAACATACACGAATCCAACCAGTTATTATTTTATAACTTCATAGATATTTTCTTTGTGAGAGATTTATGTTCTGAATTTTACAAGAGTAAACTTTCCAGCTTTCCCTGTTGGGAGACATTCCTAACAGCCCAGTTTGTTTCTGAGCCTATCATTTCTTTCTTGTTTTTTTTGAGACAGAGTCTCACTCTGTTCCCCAGGCTGGAGTGCAGTGGCATGATCTCAGCTCACTGCAACCTCTGCCTCCATCATTTCTTTTTTTTTGAGACAGGGTCTCACTTTGTTACCCAGGCTGGAGTGTAGTAGTGTGATCTCAGTTCACAGCAACCTCTGCCTCCTGTGTCCAAGCAATTCTCCTGCTTTAGCCTCCCAAGTAGCTGGGATTACAGGCACCTGCCACTAAGGCTGGCTAATTTTTGTATTTTTAGTGGAGATGGGGTTTTGCCATGTTGGCAAGACTGGTCTGGAACTCCTGACCTCAAATGATCCACCTGCCTCAGCCTCCCAAAGTGCTGGGATTACAGGCATGAGCCACCGCGCCTGGGCCATTTCTTAATTTATTAGCTTTTTAAACCATGAGCAGTCCAGTCCTGGAAAATAAGATCCCCAGATCATGCTGAACTTTCTGTCTTCATTATTCTGTAAAAATTTCAAAAAAAAAAAAAAAAAAAAGCTGTCAGTAGGTAATACAGTCACATAGTTTAAAATCCCAAAGGTATAAAAGGGCACATACACAGTGAAAAGTCTCCTACCTACATCCATGGAGGAAACCAATGTTACCAGTCTCCTGTATATCTTTCCAGAAAGTCAGTGTACATACAATAATTAATGTTGGATTTTAAAATCTTACTATCTTTGCTGCATAGGCTCTCTGGCTTAGGGGAAGAGCGAGGTCTAATACTAATTCCTGAATCCTAGAGGCCGGACTGTCAGGGTTGGAGGAGAATATATTTATTGACAAGGCTGAAGAAATTTCCTAAGATGTTTCAGTGAAGAAGATAATAATTTAAATGTTTTTTCTCTCCTACTGCAGATCCAAAGAAGCTATTACTGTCAGAATTCCTCTAACTTTCAAAACAGAACAGAGGAAAGCACCTCTCGCACTGACACAATCTTCTAACCCTTGGTTTTCTTTCTTTCTTTTCTTTTGTTTTCTAAATTTATTTTCATCCTAACAGTATTACATGTTCTTTTGGAATATAGAAAGGAGAGGGAGAATTACCTTTTATCCTCCCACCCAAATTACACTCACAGTGAGCACTGCCAAGAGCCATGGCCCAAACAAGGAGTTTCTGTAGATGGCTTCAGTTGTCTAATGACAACAGACATATATTACTCACCAATTTTACACATGAGTACGTGCAGACTCAAAGATTAAGTGCTTGCCCACAGGTCAGTAGCTCTCAACTGGGAGCAATTTTGTATACCACCCCCCAGGAGACATTTAGCAATGTCTGGAGACATTTTTGGTTGTCACAGTGCGGGAAAGGGGGCAAGGAGTATTGCTGGAATCTAGTGGTGAGGTCAGGGATGCTTCTTCACATCCTACCATGCACAGGCAACCCCCACAACAAAGAATCATCTGGCCCAAAATGTCAAATGCCGTGGCTGAAAAACCCTGCTGTAGATATCTTACTTTTAGATATCAAAAAAACAGAATGATATCTTACTTATAGAAAGATATCTTATCTTTCTATAATATTAGCTGTAGGTAACAGCTAATATTATAAGAACAAAGTAAGATATCATTCTGTTTTTTTGGGTTCCAAAGCCCACTCTCTTTCCATGACACATAATACCACTGCTTCCCAGGAGAAGACCTCCTTCCAGGCTTGTTTCTAGATAGGTATGTTGTTTTACACATATCTTATTTTTTTATACCTAAGAACAAATCTAAATCATTTTCCATATTACAACAATGTCTTTATCAATTTCACTTTGAATTATATTATCAAATAGATGTACCATAAATTATTAACCTAGCCCCTAGTTGTAGGACATTTAGATTGTTTCCAAACCTTCCCTATTATATATCTTTTCTTTTTTTGGCTAAAAATACAGCTAACTTTCAAAGTCAACTTAGTTATGTCACAAACCAAAAAACAATGTAATTGTCTTTACCTTAAACTGTGGTTTTTCAGAAGTGGTTAGTAAAACATCGCTGAATAATCTGTAAAGAAAAGAAACAAACAAAAATCTTTCTTGAACCAGGTGCACTCTCAGACTAGGATTAAAGCAGATTAAGACACTTTTAGCCCATGAGGTCTCCCTTCCCTGCACCACATCCTGCAGCCCCCGGCCCCATCCACCATTCCATGTTCACTAACAAATGCAAAGGGGTTTGCAAGTTACCCATTGTGACCCCCTTCCCACTGTGTTACTAGGGTATCTGGGACAGCTGTGTATTACAGGGGGTTTCCCTGCTATGGGCAATATTGCATTTTTAAGAAATTACTTTTGCGAATGCTAATTTGCAAAAATATCGCAAATAATATATGCAGTAGATATTTCTAAATAGAATAGTTTTCTGCTATTTTTCTTGCCTCAGAAGAGGATAAAATTTATTCTAGAGTTCAGTAACATAAAAATGTTCAAGTAGAAAGGAACTGTCCTGATTGGAATCTTAACAGGAAAGTAATTTTCTTCTAAGTATTTCTCATACTTCATTTTAAAAAGCAGTAGCTTTTGAAGTAAATCAATTCTCTCTTCAAAAATATGTTACTGGCCAGGCATGGTGGTTCATGTCTTGTAATCCCAGCACTCTGTGAGGCTGAGGCAGGGGGATCACTTGAGGTCAGGAGTTCGAGACCAGAGTGGGCAGTGTGGTGAAACCCCATCTCTACTAAAAATACAAAAATTAGCCAGGTGTGGTGGTGCATGCCTATAGTCCCAGCTACTTGGGAGGCTAAGGCAGGAGAATCCCTGGAACCCAGGAGGCAGAGGCTGCAGCGAGCCAAGATTGCACCACTGCACTCCAGCTTGGGCAACAGAGCAAGACTCCGTCTCAAAAAAAAAAAAATAAAAGGTATGTTATTACAAAAAAGTAAATTTAAACAGACACTGGGTCTACTTAGGGGGAGGGGTGGGGAGAGGAGCAGAAATAATAACTATTGTGTACTGGGCTTAATAGCTGGATGATGAAGTATGTACAACAAACCCCCATGACATGTGTTTACCTATGTAGCAAACTTTTGCATGTACTCACAAACTTAAAAGTTAAAAATAAAAATAATAAAAAATGATTTAAAAATTACCCATGTGACCCCAAAAAAGTATATTATTAAAAACAATAGCATGAGCCAGGTACAGTGGCTCACACCTGTAATCTCAGTACTTTGGGAGGCTGAGGCAGGCGGATCACCTGAGGTCAGGAGTTCAAGATCAGTCTGGACAACATGGTGAAACCCTGTTTCTACTAAAAATACAAAAATTAGCCAGGTATGGTGGTGTGCACCTGTAGTTCCAGCTACTCGGGAAGCTGAGGCAAGAGAATCACTTGAACCCGGGAGGCGGAGGTTGCAGTGAGCCAAGATCACGCCACTGCATTCCAGCCTGGGCAACAGAACGAGACTTTACCTTAAAAAAAAAAAAAAAAAGAAAAGAAGAGAAAAAAACAATAGCATGAACTGGGTGACTGGGCACAGTGGCATGCGCCTGTAGTCCCAGCTACTCCAGAGCTAGAGGTGGGAGGACCCTTTGAAATCAGGAGTTTAAGACCAGCCTGCATAACACAGCAAGACTCTCAAAAAGAAGGAGGGGGAGAAGGAAGGGAAGGGGGAGTGGGAGGGAAAGAAAAGAGGGGAGGGGAGTAGAGGGGAGCGGAGGGGAGGGGAGGGGAGAGGAGAGAGGGAGAGAGGGAGAGACGCAGAGAGGGAGAGAGGAAGAGAGGGAAAGAGGGAAAGCATGAACAACTCTGAACTGCTGGGTAAAACAGGTCAAAGAATAGAAATGGTTGCTTGGGTAGCACCCAAACAGCTATAAGTGAGTCTTTCTTTGAATATGCCTCCTGCCCCTCCCCTACTTTTTAAAGAGATGGAGTTTTGTTATGTTGTTCAGGCTGCCCTGGAAGTCCTGGGCTCAATCAATCCTCCCACCTTGGCCTCCTGAGTAGCTAGAACTATAGGCATGTGCCAGTATGTCTGGCTGAATATCCTGCACCCCCACTTTGTTTTATTTTTTTTTTTATTTTTTTGAGACGGAGTCTCGCTCTGTCGCCCAGGCTGGAGTGCAGTGGCACACTCCAGAGCAAGCTCCGCCTCCTGGGTAGCTGGGACTACAGACACCCGTCACCACTCCCGGCTAATTTTTTGTATTTTTAGTAGAGACAGGGTTTCACCGTGTTAGCCAGGATGGTCTCGATCTCCTGACCTCGTGATCCGCCCGCCTTGGCCTCCTAAAGTGCTGGGATTACAGGCGTGAGCCACCATGCCCACCCCTCACTTTGTTTTATTTTTGAGACAGGGTCTCACTCTGTCATCTAGGCTGGAGTGCAGTGCGCATTCACGGCTCACTGCAAACTCAAATTCCTAGGCTCAAGCGATTCTACCACCTCAGCCTTCCAAGTAGCTGGGATTATTACGTGGTGCACAGCACCATGCCTAGCTAATTTTGTTGTTGTATTTTTTGTAGAGAGAGGGTTTTGCCATGTTGGCCAAGCTGGTCTTCAACTCCTGAGCTCAAGTGATCCACCCGCCTCAGCCTCCCAAACTGCTGGGATTACAGGTGTGAGCCACCGCGCCCAGCTACATTACTCTTTTTTAAAGATGGGAACTTCATCACAAGCAGAAATGACAGGATTAGCTTTCCCCACAGGGCTCCTCAGGGCCCTGTCTCTCCCTCAGCCACACATCTGTTTACTTCCAGAGGACACATTTTAATTGAAAATGGTTTACACCTGTCCAAGAGCTCTTTTCATGGCTGAAGCCCACATGGTAGAAAGACTTAGGTGAAGAAAAAATGTTTGGATTCACTTAAGGACTGGAAGACTGGAGAAAGATGTAAGAACTTTGGAATGGGGAATGTAAACGCAAACTAGAGTAAATTAACCTGTACACAGGCTATTTCCTAAGTACAAGTGCATTTTGCTAGAAAAGTTTGTGTGAAAGTTGTTTTCCAAACTGGGTCTGTTTTTCCACATGCACATTGTTTGTTTTGTTTTGAGATGGAGTCTCGCTCTGTCGCCCAAGCTGGAGTGCAGTGGTGAGATCTTGGCTCACTGCAACCTCTGCCTCCCCAGTTCAAGTGATTCTTCTGCCTCAGTCTCCCGAGCAGCTGGGATATCAGGAGTGTGCCACCACACCCAGCTAATTTTTTATATTTTCTTAGTAGAGACAGGGTTTCACCACACGTTGGCCAGGATGGTCTCGAACTCCTGACCTCAAGTGATCCACCTGCCTCAGCCTCCCAAAGTACTGGGATTACAGGTGTGAGCCACTGCCCGGCCCACATTATTACATTATTATTAATGGTTGTTGGTTTGGCAACAGATGCTTCAGTGTCTGTGGAACAGTAGAATGTCACATCCACGGTGCAGGGGCTTGGTTTCCTCTTTTCATTACAGTGCCTAGGACAGCAGCTGGCCTCCAAAAGGCCCTATGTAAACACTTGTGGAAAGAATGAACCAGGAACCTGAAGTTATCTCTGCCTTCTCTGAACTCTGGCTGCATGCATTTCAAGCCGTCCCCCCTGCCTTGTTTCCCCATATTATTGTTTCCAGAGTATATCTGTTATACAATAAGCTGATGCAGACAAAGCACCAGATACACTGCATGGTGTGTGATGTTCAAAAAATATCAGCTGGTTCAGCAGTAAGCATAACTAACACTTAATGAACACATATTAAGTGCCGGGTCCCTACTGGGAATCACCTTATTAAATCCTCCCAACTACCTTCTGAGGTGGGAACTGTTATTATCATTCCCATTTCACAGTTCACAAAACTCTACTTCCAAAGGTTAAGAAACTTGTCCAAGGTCACCCAGGTAGAAGTGGTGAAGCTGGAATCCACCTCCAGGTCTGTCTGACCCCAAGCACACCCTTCTTAACCACTCTGCTGCCTTTCCATGAAAGAACAGAAAATGCAACTGAAGGGAAGGCCCCAAAGCACTATTTCAGCTGCCCTGGTTATCTATGCATAACCCAGTTTCAAAGAAAATGTCTTCTGAGCTCCAAGACCTTAGAACAGTGCCTGGTACGTGCTAGAGTTTAATAAATAGTACCCAGTCAGTAAATTCACAAGCAAAAGCATGGGTGGTCAGAGACACGTTACCCTCCTCCTGGAGGGCAGACCCTTCAAGGCCCTGTGACTTGTGAACTATGCACAGCTGGGGGCCAACTGGTTTGCTGATGCAGGGTCAGAACAGAGCCACTTGAGAGGGCCCTCCTTCAGTATTTCCTAAGCTGGGGGCTGCGACATGTACACACACCCAATGCTAATGTACGTACACACAATGCTAACATTGAGTGAGGAGATACACATGAAAATGACACAGATGTTAAAGGGCAGCCATCAGACCAGGAGAGCAGAGAGGTCACAAACAAAGGGTCAAGACATCATGCTGCAAGTGCCCATCAGCAAGCAGGCCACGCCAACTCTGCAGGGACCGCAAGAGTCTTTACTATAGTACCAGGTGCTTGGACACAGTGGTCTGGTGTTCAACATAGTTATCAAGATTACAACCAACGCATATGATTGACTTACGGCATCTGTAAGAGCCGGGAGACGGTAGGCATGCCATTTTTACAGGCTTCACAAGACAGCGTAGACTCCAACACGGCCACTTGAAATGAACAGATACACATTTTAGTTCCACAGAACACGCTGGCAAATCCACTTGCTGATGAAAAGTTTGACACCACTTTGCAATAACTGTCTGCGGGCTGATCAGGACAGTGTCAAAACTCTTCACACACAGACAGATGGCATACGTGGGGTGGGGGAATGTTGGCAACATTGGCATTACCGATGACTCAAAAGAAATGGTTTAGCAACTACATGCTGACAGAAAGCTAAACATATTTCAAAGATAATTGGAGGAAGGATTCAAGATACCATTCATAAAAGTGTTTGTTCTCTTAAAAGAGATGTAAACACTACACAGAAGTAAAATTCTGAACTTGAAAGACATTTTGCTGCTTGCCTGCTTTTCATCAAAACCAGCACACAAAATGCCAATTGTTGATATCTCATCATCCAACATCTTGGATGCTATTAACAGGAGCAGCCAGATTTTTCTACCCACAGGTCACTGTTCAGCTTCAGAGGTTCAAATTCAACACAATAGTCCCAGGGCCTGTTCTCTTGAATTGCCTCTTTTGACACAGTAACGCTTGGTGAAGGGTGGACTTGCGTATCTCCAAGGCACAGGGGTCCAAGAGCTACCCTGCCTTCCCCTCTCTCTGCTCCAGCTGTGAGTGCCAGCCTGGCTGTGGAGGGGATGAAAGGGTCCTGGATGAGTCTGTACCAGTTCCTGCATCCCTCCTTCCTAAAGGTGCTCTCACTTGTCCTCCAGCTCCCCTTGGCCCCCGCAAGCAATGCTGTAAGAGCTCCTGGATCCAATTTGTCTGGGTGTCTGCATTCCTGCCTGCCTGCCCTAGGTCTGGGCCTGCTAGGCTCTTATCTACTAGGCTTCCGGTCTATGGCTTGCTTGTTTTGTTTTTGTTCGAGGCAGAGTCTTGCTGTGTCGCCCAGGCTGGACTGCACTGGCACAATCTCAGCTCACTGCAACCTCCACCTAACAAGAGGAGGGTTCAAGCAATTCTCGTGCCTCAGTCTCCCAAAAAGCTGGGATTACAGGCATACACCTCCATGCCCAACTAATTTCTGTATTTTTAGTAGAGATGGGATTTCATTATGTTGGCCAGGCTGGTCTCGAACTCCTGACCTCATATGATCCACCCGCCTCAGCCTTCCAAAGTGCTGGGATTACAGGTGTGAGCCACCATGCCTGGCCTCTCTTGTTTCTTACAAGTCTCACTTCAGCCTTGACCTGATGTCTGACGCCTGCCTGAGTCCTCGAAACTGGCTTCAAGTTGCCTGGCTCTGGCTTCTGCATCACACTCATGCAGGCCATACTTCTCTTTACATTCTTCTGCTTCCAAAGCTCTAAAGCATTTTACGAAAAGTTCCCAGAAATTTCAGATAGCCTGACAAATGGACAAGCCACCTGAATTTTCACAGAAGTGTATTTAAATAAACTACTCAAATTTGGTCTACTTTTAAATTGGGTAAGAATTTCTGGCTGTGGAGGACAGCAACTTCCTCTGGGTCTTTCCTGGACTCTGGAAAGGGGATGCGTGGCTCTGCACACTACCAGGGCCCAGAAGACCCTTCCCAACCCCATACTGACCCACAGCCATGGACGGGGCAGGAGGGAAGGAGTCCACAGGCACCGAGTCTGGTGGTCGTCCATAAGTCATTTCATACAGTAAGTGGCCAAAGCAGTGGACATCCACACTTTCCAATGTCTGTGGAAGAAACAGCAGCAGTGCATTCACCCTTCACTTTGGCTTTGTGGACCCCCATGCTCCTGCCCCAAGCCTCCTCTGAGAAACAAAGCCCAGGGACAGACCTGCTCCTCATTGGTAATGTAAATACAACTCCAAAGCCTTTTGTAAAACCTCATGAGGTATCCCAAAGGTCTTGGTCCGACCCTCCACAGTTTTCCAATCAGTGAGTCCACCTCCCTGCTTACCCAACCGCCATTTCAACTCAGCCTCCCAGAGATTCAGCAATGCTCTGAGGGCTGATGGGCAAGGACTGTCCCAACTGTACCTTTCACTACTTGGTGCATATTTCCTACACGAGCAGATCATGGGGTAACTGACACCTAAAACTGAACGTGCTATTTCAATACTTTAGCAACTTACATTGATTTTCCTGAATTGTGAAAAATAAGATCGGTAGAAGGCAGGCAGGCCCAATAAGGAATTCTCGAGGTCTAGCAGCCGGCAAGTGTCCCCATCGAGCATCACGTTGGAGGTGTGAAGATGCCCATAAGGGAATCCCTTGTCATGAAGAAACTTCAGTACCTATTAAAGCATATGGGAAAGTTACATTTTCCCCCCAACTCATTCAGATATAAGACAAGTTAAACTTTGTTTTTTAGTCAATATATTTTGAAGCAAAACCAAACAGGTCACTGGGAAGATTCCTGAAGAAAAATGGCACCTCTACCCATTTGTTTGGAAAAGGAAGTGAAGCTGAATACTTTCCAGTTTTGAGGCTGTGAGATGCAACATCAGTTCTTTCTTTCCCCAAAAGAATAGAGAATCAGCCTGCATATGCTTGGAATTAATAACTCTGACGCCAAAAGGCTCTGCTTTAAGCACTTTCTGATTCCAATCGGCCAGCTCTCTTCAGGGCAAAGTCTTGATCCTCCTGCATAGATGAGTGAGGCTATCATATAAGTGCTTCTGCCAGTAATTCAGAAAAAGGGGTTGAACTAGAAAACATCTCTAGTTCAGTCTCTCCTCCAAATATATTTAGCTGTTTATTAATAGGAACACACAACAGGATCCCAGAAAAAGCAGTAAATCTTTTAGCTGCCATGTAAATAATCAGTGGCTTACCCAGTAAGGGAGATGCCTAGATATAGCCCTGCAATGTCCTGGTGAACTAGAGCAGTGATAGCCAACTGGGGTGCCCAGAGTAATTCACTAAGGACTAGAAGAAAATATTACAACTTCTCTTCCTAGTTGTTTTTAAAAATATTATTTTTTTAACTTATAATATACAAAATATATTACTAGTATGCTCTCTCCATCCAAAAAAATATAATATATATACACACATACACATACATGTATGTGTGTAGTAGTACACACATATAATTTATAGTTAAATAGACGTAACATTGGGATATTAAATTGGTTATTACTGATAAGGTTGCATAATCCCAGAAGCTTGGAGAATACTGATCTAGAGGGTGATGTTGGAAAGGCTTCTTACTGTTGGTTATACTTCTGCAAGGGAGCCATATGGCTATGTATACGACATAACAAAATAAAAAATCTTGGCACAGGGATAAAAAGCAACCAAAGATAATATAAAGGTTGGTATTCACACAGTAAAGTTCTTAAAACTCAGACACTAAATTGCAATAGCTAAAGCTTTAAGAATTTTGTAGACCTAAGTGACTGTTGCCTTAGTCTCAAATATTTGCTTGTTGAGGCAAAATATGACAATGCAATCAGTTTATAAGTAATCAGACAACTTAAGTGATTTTGGATATGACTTAAGAACTTTTCCAGGTGAATAATGCAATTTTGGATGAAATTTGAATGCAACTTAAACAAAAGTACCTCTTACCTCTAATATTTGCCGTCCATATGTTTTTATTTGCTGGAGTTCCAGGCCCTGAATCTTCTTAGGGTTGCAGTACTTCTTTAGAAATGGGTCTTTTGGTTTTGCCTTTGGAAAAGAACAAAGAACACATAAGAAAGCAGTAGAGGTGCCAATATCTGCACACAGACTCCCTGACCAGGCAGGATTCTACAGAGGCTAGGGGTGCCAGAGATGGCCAGCTGCAAGATGTGAGTTTTTAAAATACAACAGTCTGTGTTGTTGATAGAAAGAGGCTGACCCAGATTCCATCCCTTCTCTAGCCCAGTGAAGACGTGCCTGGTCTTACCCTTAGCAGACCCCAAAGTCTTGCACATTGTTCGAATTCTTCAGTACTGCTTTGTTAAGTGCAAAACACAAACTTAAAAACTGACCTAAGAGAGCAGCTTGCAATGTAATGGACATAATTATTAAATGTTCAACCTTTCCTCACGTGGGAAAAGGAATGGTCTTTAACCAAACTAGGTAGAGTTTTTATTGCATGAATAAAAATAAATTCCAAATAAAATCGAAACTAACATCAAATCCTCAGGGCCTAGCCTCTGGAGTCTTAGAGACTAAGTATCAATAACAGGTTCTAAAGGAACTTGAGAATTCCTTATGACCATGAACTTGCACAGGTACCTTGTAGATCAGATCCTTCAACGTTCCCTTCTCATTAAACATCCTAATTAGCAATGCTGAGGATTCATTAGCTGTGGCAAAGGTAACTCGATAGATGTAAGGGTGCTGTCAAAACAAAAAAGAAATTCACATTGATTTGTATCAGGATCTAGGTCCTTCTAAATCCAGAATCTGGTTATGCAGAGTCAAGTACTACTGTGGTGGTGCAGTTGCATATGAATGTAGTGATATTCCCTGAACACATGGCATTTTCAAGTCATTCGGTGACCAGCTAGTTCCTCCTTCTTCAGATGGAGGAAGGGACATAAACTGTAGGAACAAAGGAAAACAGGAAACAGATAATGGATGTGGTAAACTCTACAAGTGAAGGGGTCCTCTTTGGTGTGTGCACTCTCACGGCTCAGGCAAAAGTGTGGTGGAAGACAGAGAATGTCCAAGTTTTGAGGATAACAGTGTTAATATCCTGTCTCTGTAAGTCAGTAAAGAATATAGCCAAATCTCAGAACTGCCAAATGGAGACCAGGATCAATGTGTCTTCGCTCACAGCTTTGCCTAACATTCCGCACTGCTGTTTGGGTGCCAAGCCAAGAAGCATGATAGCCAGAAAACAGGCAAAAGTAGCATCTTCTGGAATCTCAGCCCTTTCCACAGTAGCTGGCATGAATCTTCCTACCCTTCTATAGAATTCTGCAACATAAAGATTCACAGTGTCCTCCTCAGATGAGGAAACTGACATTAAGCAACTAGGGTGGAGAAAAGACAAATTATTTAATGTGTGAAAGGAAAGTGCTTTTTCCCTGGAATTCTGGTTACATGAAACAAACCGGGTCTAGACAGGTATTACAATGCTCATTAGCTCAAAGGAGTATCATGAAAATTTAAACCCATGGGAGCTGAGCTATGCAGGGATTTTGGAGGCTGGCATGCAGTAGGTTGGCGGGTAGAAAGGTACCCCCAGGAAAATACAGTAATTGATCATGAAGTTCTCCTGATCATCACATCAGAATGGTTGCTGCTGACTTTTTAACAGCTTTGTTGAGATATAATTCACATGCCATTACTATTCACACATTTAAACTGTACAAGTCAATGATTTTCAGTATATTCAGTTATGTAACTATCATACAATCCAATTATAGAACATTTTCAACACCCCAAAAAGAAACACAATGGGTAGAATAAAAATCCTTGAGTACATACTCATACAAATTTTTTAAACAGGGAGAAGAGAAGCTCTTTAGAGTAGAATGCCAACTAATAAATAAATACAGAAGAAATAATACAGTTAGAAAATCACATTAAATGCTAAAATGCTAGTGGGCTTGATAAAGAACAGAATATGTAGTCTCACAATTATCTCCTTACACACTGGTTATTAATTACAGGTATTTATCTTAAGAAATTAAGGATGGGTATAATGTTTAGCACAAATTGTTCACTATGGCTTTTTTCTTTTTTAAAAAATAAGAGCAAAAAGCTGGAGGTGATCTAAATGTCAATGGAAGATTGAGTAAACTAAGGTATAGCCAATGATAATTCTATACAGCCCATAATAATGATGCTATATTTATTGACAACCAAAGATGCTCATGGTTTGACAACTAAAGATGCTCATGGTACACCATTAATGAAAAAAAATCAGGTTTTAAAGCACTACATATATAATTTACTTTTTTTATCACAAAAATTCTTAAAAAGTAACAACTGAACATTTTGGTTCTGTCAGGCCTCTGAGCCCAAGCCAAACCATCGCATCCCCTGTGACTTGCATGTATAGGCCCAGATGGCCTGAAGTAACTGAAGAATCACAAAAGAAGTGCAAATGCCCTGCCTCGCCTTAACGGATGACATTCCACCACAAAAGAAGTGAAAATGGCCGGTCCTTGCCTTAAGCGAGGATATTATCTTGTGAAATTCCTTTTCCTGGCTCATCCCGGCTCAAAAAGCTCCCCGACTGAGCACCTTGTGACCCCCACTCCTGCCTGCCAGAGAACAACCCCCCTTTGACTGTAATTTTCCTTTACCTACCCAAATTCTATAAAACGGCCCCACCCTTATCTCCCTTTGCTGACTCTCTTTTCGGACTCAGCCCACCTGCACCCAGGTGAAATAAACAGCCATGTTGCTCACACAAAGCCTGTTTGGTGGTCTCTTCACACGGACGCGCATGACAGGTTCATACTTCTGGTTGATTGGGATTACAGGTAAGTTTTATTTTCTTGTTTTTGCTTATCTGTCTTCTGACTTTGCTACAATTAATAACCATTTATATGTGCTATCTTTTTTAAAAGAAGCACATCTAGTCAAAGAAATTTAGGGCCAGGTGCTGTGGCTCACACTTGTAATCCCAGCACTTTGGGAGGCTGAGGCAGGCGGATCACCTGAGGTCAGGAGTTTGAGACCAGCCTGGCCAACATGGTGACACCCTGTCTCTACTAAAAATACAAAAATTAGCTGGGTGTGGTGGCACGCGCCTGTAATCCCAGCTACTCAGGAGGCTGAGGCAGGAGAATCGCTTGAACCCAGGAGGTGGAGGTTGCAGTGAGCTGAGACTGCACCACCGCACTCCAGCCTGCGTGACAGAGAGAGACTCCATCTTGAAAAAAAAAAAAAAAAGAAATTTAGAACTAGCTCCTGACAGCCTGTGTCACACAACCAATCAAGCTCTAAGACCAAAGTGTCTTTTGGCTTCACATTGCACCTCATTAATAGCTTGGTTTTGCTAGGTTGACAAGACACTATATGGCCAAAAACAAACTTGTCAAACCAAGTGCACAAGTCAGCATAATTGTGTTCAGTTCGCTAGTGATTCATTCCAGGGAACTACATCTTCATGCAGACAAGATAAAGAATGTCAATGTTAACTCAATTTCCTGGCCAGATTAGTCTTTGCTGAAGACATTCTGCACATATTTTTAAATATATCAATGTGGTTCTTTGCACTGAAGGCCCTGGATTAGAGCTGTGTAATAGCATAAATTATACTGTGTATTCCTAAAGGTCAACTTGTTAGCCTGTGAGGGTAGCAACTCAGATAGAAAAATGGCGATTTTGCCTTTTCTTCACCCAGCTTATCTAAATCCTTATTAGTTCTGTTTTCTCAGGCTAGGAAGAGTATCTTTCAGTTCCACTGATACAAACACCTTCACCAAGAACGAGGCTGGGAGAAGTGGCTGCTTCCCTACTCTGATCTTGTTTAAAATACAAAGTCTATGTTTAAATTACTACGTTTCATGGGTTGTGTAGATGTCATGAATGCCATTTCAAATGGCCTATGATCTATGAGATTAGCCCTATACAATTTCAGACTGAACTGAAATCCACTGTATTTCCCCATTCTCTTTTCCAGCTCTTCTGTCCATGTTCACCCAGAAAAAATACTGTGACTCTGTCATCAGCACTGAGAATACTAGAAAGACATACTCACCAAACAGGAAGGCAGAAGTTTGATTAGACACTGAAAATCTTTATCTGACAAATACTTGTCCGGGCCAAGGTCAGCCTGAAAACATGAAAAGGAGTATCAGGGTACTGCTTGGTCACCAAAAGAAAAATTCCTTGTCTTTCCCTTTAATTTTATTATCCAAAATATGACTGGAAACCAAAGATGAAAACCACAATAAGTCTGGCTGCCTCAAGACCTTTCTGGAAAAGCAGTGTGTAAAAAATACCAGACTTAACTGTCATCTTATCTAATACCATTAACCAAATGTATCACTAAAACTCTCAAAGTCAAAGAGCTAAAGTAATGACACAAGTCATTTTTTTTTGGAGTAAACTCCAAAACTGTAAACCCTAAAGAGATTCCAGAATCATTTTAAACTGTTCCTATTTCTTTCCAAATGTTTACTAGTTGACCAAATATAATAGAATTTATATAACCAAATGCACAGGAAAACGATTTAAAATGACTTTTCTTTGAAAAGGACCAAGGAAGCCTTTACATCATCACTTAAGAGCACAGTACAATTTTGTAATTCCCTTGTCAAATCTGCTTTCATTAACCCATCTAAAGTCACTGAACGAGACTGAAGCAAAAAGCTAGCTTACCCAGCTTAACACTAGCCGTTCCTTTGGCTGATTTTTAATCTTCATCAAGAAATATTTCTTCCTTATTCTCCAACCTGCCATAAAAGCAAAAACGTGCTTAGAGCTGCACAATTTTTGCAACAATTGGTATGTTTCACTAAGTAATCAAGAAAAATTAAGTTTGGCAATATTATTCGCAGTTACATAGGCACAAGTAAAAGAACCATTTAATAACATTGACATAGCAAAGGCTATACTTAAAAAGAAACGGTAAATGAAGAAAATTTTCACGGAAATGGCAGGAAAATAGCACTTCAGTTTAGATTTAGTGAAAAAAATAGATGAAGAAGGAATGGTGTTTCTGAAAGTTATTACCATCCAAATCCTTTGATGAGGCTTTAACCAAGGTTCATTAAGTATTAAAGGTTAACAGCTGTATCCTCAAGCAGTTGGGATGCAAAAAGAAAAAGAAGTCACCTGCATTTAAGCATGTTCTTGGGATACGTATCAGAAAGCATGACTAAGGATCCAGTTCTGTGATCTGTCTTTTTAACAGAATGAGCGTGCCAATGTCTCACCTATGTCTTTCAAAGGTTCCACCACCTCCCACTTTGGTTCTGATCGGAAGAACATGGAAACCTGTTGTAAGGCAATCTCTGCAAAGACATTTTAGAAACCCATTAGTCAGACATATCAGGAAAGGGCCATATGCTGAAGATGTTATTCCTGTAAATGAAATCCTTATAGTCTATAACCTTTTTAAAAAACGTAATTACCAATAAATAAATAAAATAAACACAAACTAAATGCAATGTGGGATTCTAGATTGGACCCTGGAATAGAAAAAGTACATTAGCGGAAAAACTGGTAAAATCTGAATAAAGCCCATAGTTAATAGTAACATTACTAATATTCACTTCTAGTTTTGATAAATGTGCCATGGTTGTATTGAAAGAACATAAAGATAGATGTGTACCCGGCCCCCCCCACCAAACCCTTTGTTCTGCTCTCTAATCTTTGCACATACCAGAGATTCCGTAAGTTCTGTGAGTACCTGCTTTTCTGCACGTACCAGAGATTTTGTAAGTTCTGAAGCAAGGTCACAAGACGTGTTTTAAGTAAGATAAACTCTTGCTGCCATAAACCTGCTCTCCCACCTCAAAGGTTGAACCGAAATATCAGAAATGGCGGGAACCAATCATAGTTAGCCAAATCGCCTTGTTCAAACACTAGCCAATCATATATCTGATTTGTATAATAACTCTATGCCCACTTTTCTTAGACTATATAACACTGCTCGGAGCTCAGTGGGGGAGCTCTCCTGCCCGTCTCGTTTCACGAGCGAGGGAGAGTTCCAGGTTCGAACCTGTAATAAAGATCCTTGCTGCTTAGCTTTGACTCTGGACTCTGGTGGTCTTCTTCGGGGAATAAACGGTCTGGGCATAACAGTATAGAATATTAACATTAGGAGAAACTGGATGAGAAGTATATGGCAATTTTCTGTACTATCACTGCAACTTCTTTTGTTTAGTTCTGTTTGTTTTTTGAGATAGGGTCTCACTCTGTTGCCCAGGCTGGAACACAGTGGCACAGTCACGGCTCACTGCAACCTTAACCTCCTGGGCTCAAGTGATCCTCCCACCTCAGCCTTCCGAATAGCTGGGACTACAAGCATGGGCCATCACGCCTGGCTAAATTGTTTGTTTTTTTTTTTTTGAGGCAGAGTTTCACTCTTGTTGCCCAGGCTGGAGTGCAATGGTGAGATCTCGGCTCACCGCAACCTCCACCTCCTGGGTTCAAGCAATTCTCCTGCCTCAGCCTCCCGAGTAGTTAAGATTATAGGCACGCGCCACCATGCCCGGCTAATTTTGTACTTTTAGTAGAGATGCGGGTTTCTCCATGTTGGTCAGGCTGGTCTCAAACTCCCGATCTCAGGTGATCGCCCACCTCAGCCTCTCAAAGTGCTGGGATTATGGGTGTAAGCCACCACGCCTGCCCGAGGCCTGGCTAATTTCTGGTGTGTGGGGTTTTTTTTGTTTTGTTTTTTAGTGACAAGGTATTTGCCATCTCACCCAGGCCGGTCTCAAACTCTTGGCTCACGAAAGCCACCCATCTCGACCTCCCAAAGTACTGGGAATACAAGCATGAATCACTGCACCAGCCCACTGCAATTTCTTTTTTTTTTTTTTTTGAGACGGAGTCTTGCTCTGTCGCCCAGGCTGGAGTGCTGTGGCCGGATCTCAGCTCACTGCAAGCTCCGCCTCCCGGGTTCCCGCCATTCTCCTGCCTCAGCCTCCCGAGTAGCTGGGACTACAGGCGCCCGCCACCTCGCCCGGCTAGTTTTTTTGTGTTTTTTAGTAGAGACAGGGTTTCACCATGTTAGCCAGGATGGTCTCGATCTCCTGACCTCGTGATCCGCCTGTCTCGGCCTCCCAAAGTGCTGGGATTACAGGCTTGAGCCACCGCGCCCGGCCAGCCCACTGCAATTTCTATGTAAATCTAAAATTATTCTAAAATGTAAAGTTTATTTTAAAAATTATTACTGTGAAAATGTATATTTTTCAAAACTGGAAAATCTAAGATATGTAATCTAGCTGGTCTAAGCCAAGAATCCAATATATGCACCAGACCACAGCCCAAGCCCAAAACTCAAAACATGTTCTAAAGTCAGCTGAGAACAGTATTTAATGTTGCTCCAAGTACTATTTATCCCATCTGGAATTATAGCTTTCATCAACAAAAAAGTGATTAGCCTTAAACATATACTAGAAACAAAAGCCAGTGTACAGCAACAACATGGTTCTATTGTGGAAAGTCACCGAGTGCCTGTTTACTGGGGGAAAAAAAATCCATCCTCTTTTTGTGTTCATTTATCATGAAAATGTTTCCCCCTTTTAAGAAGACAATGAGAAAGGAAGTTCTTTAAAATTCACTGCATTAAGAAATTATCAAAATTTACATTTCCTGTAAAAAGCAACATCTGTAATTTGCCATTTCCCCTCATTGCAGTGAGTAAATGAAGCCACTCCAGATCCTTGAAAGCAAACAGCAATCCTCCAAATGCACTGTGGAATTTCACTTCTGCCTAGCATTAATTACATTCCAGGCAGACTGATGAGGCATGAGGGATTCAGTAGAAATGCTCTCCATATGTCAAAATGACCTTGTTTGGAATTCACATGTCAAGAGCTTGGCAAACAATATCATTTGGATATGTTTTATAGTACATTTTGAGTTAAGAGATCAGGGAAAAAAACAATTTACTAGCTATTTGTTTACTGACTCAATATGTAAAGTGTCAATAGCATCAACTCAGAAGAAAACATGTGATGACCAAATACAAAACTGGCTCCATTCACATTTGTTCTAACTACCCCAGTGTGACAAACCATCTGGAAGATCTGGGTGCAGCAGAAACACGCAGACTTTCATTATCAACACTGGGACTTTGTACCTCTTCTATAATTCATGTTAATATAAAGTGTTTTTAGTATTTCCAAAGTAACTCGAACATAAAGAAACTTAAAAGGAAATTAAGTGAAAATCATTCACATCAACTTTGAGAAGGAGCATGAAAAATAATTCTCTAATGTGTATAATGTCATTCTAAAAGACTGACAGTGACACGGAATTCCCCACAAAATCATTATTCAGCAATATCTACTGTACGCTACGTGCTATACATTGTTTTAGGAATAGGGGAAATAGCTGTGAACAGATGGAACACACTGGATTTCTTACTGATAAACTGAGGACTGTGAAATAGCCTTTTTCACTTAGGGGTTAGGGAATTGGAGAAAGGACAATTTCTTCCCACTGAACTGTGATTTACTGTCAAATAAACTGCATGACTATCATGTGCCAAATAATAATCCCCTCCTTCCCCAGACTCGGGCAACACACTTCAATCCTAAACATCTACTCCTTTGCTTAGAAGCCGTTACTGGTTCCCCACTTCCTTGCCAAATCAAGACCAAACTTATAAACCTAGTGTTCAACCAACCTCTGGCTTTAACCTACCTTTCTGGCTTTATCTCCCACAGTGTGTGGGATCTCTCTGCACACTGAGATTTGCCTACCATGGCCCCTAAACACTGGCCTGTCCCCATTCCCTCAGCATTTTCCATCTGGCCCAGACTCAGCCCAGATGTTCTGCTCCATTAGCCAGGACTCTCTCTCTCCCTCCCTCTTTCTTTCCTCTGTACACTTCCAGTGCTCTATGTGTCCCTCTCTTACGGGGTTACCCTGTGAATGTCCTCTATTAGGACTACTCTATTCCACCTAGACTGTATGCTGTGGTTGGAAGGGTATATCTGGGTAAAGCCAGGATATATCTTCTCAAGCTGCTCTGCCCAGAGCACTGGCCACTGCCTCTCAGCCAGGGTACCTTCTACTCACCCCTCAAGTCTCAGTGTAGGAATGACCTCTTCTGGGAAGCCTTCCTTCATCTTTAGGTGTGGATCATCCGTGCCCCCGCCCCCTTCCCCAAGGTGCTCCCTAACATTTACTCTGCCACAGCCATCACCTGTCAATCTCCCGGTGTAACTGTCATGCAGTAGGAAGTGGGGGAATTATTCTTTCCTCCTTGCTGTATACATAGCACCTGGCACACAGTAGATATTCAGTAAGTATCTGATGAAGCAGGAACCAAGGGTTCAATCATGTTCAGCAGATGTGGAAACTCTCTCCCATTAGAACATGAAATCCATGAGAAGGAAGGCATCTGCCCTCTAGTTCTGACACAGGAACTGACTGACACATGTGGAAAAACTGCATGCTCAGAAAGTGCTGATAAACAAACTGGAGACAGGAAATGGAGAACACAGCCTTCAAGTCCATCCTGTGCTTCCCACAGAGCTCAGTTGTACCAGGCGCCCCCATTGTGAGCAGGGAACAAACACTGACTCCTCTAGGACTGGAGCTGGGGTTCAGACCCCCAGTCCACTATAGAAGGCTGCACTGCAGAGAGGCCTGCAACCTCACCAAATACCCCGCTGTTGTTCTAAATATAGTCCTCTTTCCCCGCTCTCTCCCTTTTTATATCCTGAGTCCACTACTGTCCTACCTTTTCAAGGGATTCCTGGGGCTTTAGGCCTAAAAGGTAACTTCAGCACTCCCTGGTCCATTCCCCGCTCCCCAGCCTCTTGTTTTATAGGTCAAGATGTGGGCCCACAGAGAGGAAATGCTGCTAATGACAAAGCTGGGACCAGGATACAGGCCTCTTGATTTCTGGTCAAATGACTTTTGCATGGACATTAAAACCCCCTTACTCTTAAGAGGGTATGAGGACTGAGGCGGGAAGATGGCTACAGTGCAGTGAGGCTTTTAAATGATAGAAGTACCTTGTTAAAAAGATGAATATTGTAGGCTGGGCGCAGTGGCTCATGCCTGTAACCCCAGTGCTTTGGGAGGCCGAGGTGGGCGGATCACAAGGTCAGGAGTTCGAGACCAGCCTGGCCAACATGGTGAAACCCCCATCTCTACTAAAAATACAAAAAATTAGCTGGGTGTCGTAGCAAGTGCCTGTAATCCCAGCTACTTGGGAGGCTGAGGCGGGAGAATCACTTGAATTGGGAGGCTGAGGTTGCAATGAACCGAGACCATGCCACAGCACTCCAGCCTGGCCAACAGAGTGAGACTCTGTCTCAAAAAAAAAAAAAAAAAAAAATTGTAAGGGAGATATATGTGTGAGACAAACATCTCATGACCAGGAGATACCTGTTTTCCCTGTACAATAGCTGACTGTCAATTAGACTTTCTAATTCAAATGAACACCTCACAACTCCCTCACAGAAGAACAAGAGCCTACATTTCCTTTCTGAGGACTGGCTCTTCTGGAGAAAACCTGGAAAAGAAAGAAAGTCCCAGCAGTCCCAGGCTGGGGACCCAGGTAAGAGAGGAGGAAGCTGCCAATGTCCTGAGAGCTCCTGGTTAACCATCCTCTGGGAGTAGAATGCCATCACAGTCCCCCTCTAACAAGGCACCCTCACCCTCTGTCAGAGCAAGGACCAGGAAAAGTGCTCTGCTGATTCTGGCCACCACTTGAACACAGAACTCAAATCCTGCTGAAATGAAGCTGGGTGGTGACTGCAGACCATTGGAAAATGAGAAGAGGTGGAGACATTATCCATATTAAAAGGGAAAACTGGGCCAGGCACAGTGGCTGATGCCTGTAATCCCAGCACTTTGGGAGGCCAAGGCGGGCAGATTGTTTGAGCTTAAGAGTTCGAGACCAGCCTAGTCAACATAGCAAAACCCCCTCTCTACAAACAATTTAAAAATTAGCTGGGCATGGTGGTGTGCACTTGTAATCCCAGCTACTCAGGAGGCTGGGGTGCAAGGATCACTTGAACCCAGAAGGTAATGGGTGCACAGAGCTGGGATGGCGCCAGTGCACTCCAGCCTGGGTAACAGAGTGAGACCCTTGCTCAAAAAACAAACAGGGGGAAAGCGGCCCTGCTTAGAGAAGTGCCACAAGGTGAGAGGCATGCAGGGGATGCTTCGTGGGCCATGCTGTGAATCTCAGGAATGGTCCAGTCAAGCTGGCATGGAGGTGGTGGCCTATGTTTCCTTTTCCTGAGGTGGCTGGTGCGTCAGCCTCGAGGCTAGACAAACTCTGAAATTTCATTCAAAGGGGGATATAAACCAATGTCTCTCTGAAAACAGCATCCATCACCTATTGTTTCATTCCAGGATTATGCCCTCTGAACAGCGGCCAGCACAGGTTCTGGCAGGAGTTTCTGATGGTCTTTTTATACCCCTGCCCACATCTGCTTTGGACTCCTGATCCTCTACCATGCTGGAGGCCTGGGGGTGGGAAGGGGGAGTGGAGATCAAAGACAATAACAGCATGTGGGGCAGGTATAGAAAAAAGCAGAGAATCGACAACTGTCAGAATAGACAACCTTCTAGGAGCCACAAAGCATTTTAACTTAAACGCTCAGACCAGACTAAAGTCACACAAATGTGCAATCCTGGCTAGGGCCCTCCCTCTCTGGGGCCTTAGTTGAACTCATTTATGAAAAGAGAGGGTTAGACATGATACATCTGCTGTAAGATCCCTTTTAGTTCTGACCCCATGGGACTCAATGCACTTCTGGTGCCAGCTCCCTGAGAGCAAGGAACACATTTATTTGTGCCTGCATCCCCAACACCCAGCACACATCACATTTGTTGAACAAATGGCATCATTATACATACACTACACCTTCATGCTTGCCCTCAGAAGAACATTAGCAGGCACTCGCAGGGAATGAGGGAGATAAACCACTGAGCGGGCCTGGGTTAGGGCTGATTTGACAAGTCAGTCCAGATGGCCTGCTGTCTGACAATTTTGGGAGCAATCAAGGTGAAACATTGAGAAATGAAAGCCACAAAAGATGCTACTTTGACAGAATTCAAGCTGTCCCTAGAGCCCCAGTCCTATCTGTGCTATCTTTTCTCTTTCCTGAACAAAAAAACAAGTGGAGGCAAGAATGGAATCCTTGTAACAATTCAGTGCTCCATTTGGTAACTTATAGTAAGTGTGAGTTTGAAATAAACTTTTCTTCTCTTGGTTACACTCTAGAAAGGCATTTTCCTTAGCCCTGCACAGCACTTCAGCTAGGAAACGGCAGGTACATCCTAGCGCAAGGCTTCTCATGGTTTAATGTGCATGCAAATCACCTGGGGACCTTGTTAAAATCAGATCCTGATTCAGGAAGTCTGGGATGAGGATTGAATTCTGCACCTTCGACAAGCCCCCAGTGATGCCAATGCTGCTGGTCAGAGAACCACACTGTGAGTCACAAGCCTCAAGGGCTGTGGTTTTCAAACTTGGCTCCATATTGGAATCGCTTGGGAAGCTTCACAGACTACAAGCTCCACCCACAGAGACTCTGATTTAATCAGCATGCACGCAGCCTGGGCATGAGAAATTTTTTTAATGCTCCCCAGGTGATTCTACTGTGGAGAAAAACTTGGTGCCTGCCAAGTAGACATCTGTTTCCCTCTCTGAAACAGGGATATTTTGGTGAATGAATGGGTATGAATAAATAAATAAAAGTGAAATAGGAATAAAAGTGCCTCTCTCTAATTACTTCAAAAGCAATGTTTTAAGGACTCAAATATCTGATATGGTGTATTCTCTTAGCAAGTAAATTAACAATATCCATAGTTCCACTCAGGAAGTCACTAAAGCATGGTTTCTCTTTAATAAATCAGGTGAAACAACGGTTTCTATTGTTCTTTTCAAAGTGACAGCAGAATGTATTAAATATTTAGTTTCTCATTCTGCTGACATCAGGCTTAGGTTATTGATGCCAGCTTTGAGTGTAATCGGTACTGGAAGAGAAGCCCTTTCAACCACAGTCCCTTAGTGGCTGCCCTGATCCAGGAAAGATCTGGAAGAGAATGACCTCCTATGCTTTGCACTGAGTGGGTCTCAGGGAGCAAACAGGAAGACACAGAAAGGACCCTTCTGACTGTGTTTAAAGTAAATTCCCAGAAAAAACAGAAACACACAACATATCGTAAATACAAAAACAGAGCCAAATACAAATCAAATTAAGATTATTGTGTGTACAAGGTGTTGATTAGAGGTCAAAAGTAATATAAAAAATTACTGTACACGTTACTGTGGATTTATTATTATTATTATTATTATTTTTAAGATGGAGTCTTGCTCTGTTGCCTAGGCTAGAGTGCAGTGGCACTATCTCAGCTCACTGCAACCTCCGCCTCCCGGGTTCAAGCGATTATCCTGCCTCAGCCTCCCGAGTAGCTAGGATTACAGGCATGTGCCGCCATGCCTGGCTAATTTTTTTATTTTTAGTAGAGACAGGGTTTCACCATGTTGGCCAGGCTGGTCTCAAACTCCTGACCTCAGGCAATCCACCTGCCTTGCCCTCTCAAAGTGCTGGGATTACAGGTGTGAAGCCATCGCGTCTGGCCTATTGTAGAGTACTCACTCTCTGTTCTGTCAGGGAAGACAACAAAGGCAAGAGTATAAGCACACATACAATAACTTATCTTCCATATTTTTCTGTGCAGACTTTACAAACATTTTGGAAGTAAATTATTTTCTTCTTACACATCTACAGTAAACTACAATCAAGAAAATCTTAGTAAATTCATAATACACTATAACAGATACATACATATCCCCATTTTGAGAAAGCGTTTCTCCCACATGTTATCTCCAGCAAGGGACAATGCCTCTTTAGCCATGTGACCACAGCTCACAGATTCCTTTGCTTACCAGTGTAGTTTGCGGAATAGTTGTTTGGATCTAAAAACTTCTTAACCAGCTCACAATTAGACAAGATATGATTTGTGGTGATCACGTTGAGATAGTTCTGAAGACCTTTCTGCCTCTCAGCTATGAATTCACGATCCATGTTACCAATCAATTTTTTGGGAGGAAGAGGCAGACTTAAGCCTGCAATCTTAAAAAAAAAAAAAAAAAGTTACACTCATGTCATCCACAAATAAGAATTAATACAAAAATCTTGACCTATCATATTTCATTAAACCTAAGACAATGTAGATTTTAGATGCATCCTAATTTCAGTGATACAAAAATTGTGAAAAACTGCATTTAGAATTGGTAAAATACTGTATTAAGCATAGTTATTTTATTTTTGAGATGGAGTCTCACTCTGTCGCCCAGGCTGGAGTGCAGTGGTGCCGTCTTGGCTCACTGAAACCTCCACCTCCTGGCTTCAAGAGATTCTCCTGCCTCCGCCTCCTGAGTAGCTGGGACTACAGGCATCCGACACCATGCCCAGATAATTTTTGTATTTTTAGGAGAGATGGGGTTTCACTGTGTTGGCCAGGCTGATCTCAAACTCTTGACCTCAAGTGATCCACCAGCTTCGGCCTCCAAAAGTGCTGGGATTACAGGTATGAGCCACCACACCTGGCCAAGCATAGTAATTTTAAAACTTTATTTTTTTAATGTGCTTTTATTTTTACTAAAGTTATATAAAAACATAATTTCAAGAGTAACTCACTTTCTTAAATTATAACTGGCAGTCCCATGACACCCCTCACTCTTGCTACCAGGTGACAGAGCCATTCTCTGCTCCCCTAAGACAGCCACATTCAAGTCTCTCAGCTGATCTGTTGACAATGGGGAATGCTCATACTGTCATGGCTTGAGTTTTCATTTTTAGGCATTATCTGTAGATTTCCCATTATGGAAGATGAGGATTAAGTTCTCTTTCACAATCCTGACCTCATCTCACACATCCTGTCCCTAATCCTCCTGACATCATTATAATTTTATTTGGTACAATATTCATGTTTACCTTAAGTACATAATATTCACAACTGAGCTAGAGCCATGCTTACTTTTTCTTTACAGCAACGTGTAGTCTTTTTTCGGTTTTCTATTCAACTTGAAAGTCTCCATCCAAGCCTTCTTTCAACACACTCAGATACACAGTTGTGTCAGTTTTATCTTTTGAAGAGTATCTTCCAGAGTCCAACAATCTGCTCCAAGCAGGACTGGCGGTCCCTACACTGCTGCAAAGCTGGCATCCCGGGACCTCCTTTCACCCGCATCCTAGAGATGCTTTTGCCTTTGTCGTACTAAACCCCATTTTGTATCCCCTACCTTCGTTTTTTGTACATAATTCCCTTGTTTTTGGCAGAGTGTACCCTCTGTTGGCCTTTTTTTTTTTTTTTTGGAGTCGGAGTCTCACTCTATCGCGCAGGCTGGAGTGCAGTGGCGCGATTTTGGCTCACTGCAAACTCTGCCTCCCGGGTTCACGCCATTCTCCTGCCTCAGCCTCCCAAGTAGCTGGGACTACAGGCGCCCACCATAACGCCCAGCTAATTTTTTTGTATCTTTAGTAGAGATGGGGTTTCACTGTGTTAGTCAAGATGGTCTCAATCTCCTGACCTCGTGATCCGCCCGCCTCGGCCTCCCAAAGTGCCGGGATTACAGGCGTGAGCCACAGCGCCAAGCCCTCTGTTGGCTTTAAAAAGGAGAACAAGATACATTTTTTTGAAACTTTGCATATATAAGGATGTCTTTATCCTTCCCTTATACTTGATTTATAGCTACTGTTGATGTGGAATTTTAAGTTGGGAATATATTTTCTTCAGAGTTTTATTTTTATTTATTTATTTACTTACTTACTTACTTTGAGACGGAGACTCCCTCTGTCGCCCAGGCTCGAGTGCAGTCTCTGCCTCCCGGGTTCAAGCGGTTCTCCTGCCTCAGCCTCCAAGCGGCTGGGATTATAGGCATGTGCCACCGCACCCAGCTAATTTTTGTATTTTTAGTCGAGATGGGGTTTTACCATATTGGCCAGGCTGGTCTCAAACTCCTGACATCAGGTGATCTGCCTGCCTCGGCCTCTCAAAGTACTGGGATTACAGGCGTGAGCCACTGCGCCCAGCCTTTCTTCAGAATTGTAAATAAAGATTTGGGTGTCTTCTAGTTTATAGTGCTGCTGTTAAAGGTTCAAGCATATTGATGCCTTTTTTTTTTTTTTTTAAGAGATAGGGTCTTGCTTTGCACCCAGGCTGGAGTGTGGTGGCGTGATCACAGCCCACTGTCACCTCGGATTCCTGAGCTCAAGAGATCCTGTCACCCCAGCCTTACAAGTAGCTGGGACTACAGCTGCACGCCACCACACACAGCTAATCATAATGATTCTTGATCCATTTTTTGTTGCTATTTTCCCAGAAGCTTTCAGGATCTTCTCTATGACCTCAGTTTGTGACTTTCATGTGTCTGTTTTCATCCCTCATGCTGAGCACTCAGTCCCTTCAAACTAAAAACTAATCTCCTTAAGTTCTTTGGCATTTTATTGTATTGTTAGGTCATTATTTCTTCCCCTCCATGCCTTCTGCTTTCTTTTACTGAAACTCCTATTTTTTCAATGTTGGACTTCCTAGACTGCTCCTGTAATTTTATCTTTTTAATTTTCTGCTCTCTTTTTGTTTTGTTTTGTTTTTGAGACAGGTTCTCACCCTGTCACCCAGGCCGGAGTGCAGTGGCATGGTCACCACTCACTATAGCCTCGACCTCCTGAGCTCAAGCAATCCTATCAACTCAGCCTCTACAGGTGGTGCATACCTGTAGCTGGGACTACAGATGTGCACCACCATGCCCAACTAATTTTTGTATTTCGCTTTTCTTTTTTTTAAAGAGCATTTCTTTTATCTTTCAGCCCTTCTAAATAGTTGTCTACTGTTATTTTTTATTTGTATGTACTCTTTTCTATTCTTTTTCTTCCTTAATAGCACCCTGAATGTAATACCATTTCTTATCTCTCTGAGAAGACAAAAGATAATCTTTCTCAAGTGTCTAAAGCATTCTTCTCACTGCATACCTTCTGCTTCCTGATCGTTCCTTTTTTTTTCCTATTTGTTTTGGTCACTTCGTGTTAAAAGTCTTTCTTGGTGGGAGTCAGGTAGGAACAGGAACTGGGATTTAAGGGCCACACTTCAGAGGTATCCCAGGTCTCCTTTTTGCCAGAATTATGGGAAGATAATGTTGTGGGATGTGAGCAGTGAAATTTAGAAAAAGCAGAGAGTCCTACAAAACATATCCACAGGAGGACAATGAAAGAGTAACTTACACCAAGCAGGTGAAACTCTAACGCTTCAGAAACAGATGAGGAAGAACGTGGCAAATTTTTACCAAAGGTAAGTATTGACCATTGAGAAAAAGTAAACTAGTTCTTAGGTATAAAAATAAAGGCGGCCGGGCGCGGTGGCTCAAGCCTGTAATCCCAGCACTTTGGGAGGCTGAGACAGGTGGATCACGAGGTCAGGAGATCGAGACCATCCTGGCTAACCCGGTGAAACCCCGTCTCTACTAAAAAATACAAAAAAAAAAACTAGCCGGGCGAGGTGGCGGGCGCCTATAGTCCCAGCTACTCGGGAGCCTGAGCCAGGAGAATGGCGTGAACCCGGGAGGCGGAGCTTGCAGTGAGCTGAGATCCGGCCACTGCACTCCAGCCTGGGCGACAGAGCGAGACTCCATCTCAAAAAAAAAATAAAAAAAAATAAAGGGCTACCAGGAGCAGTGACTCACGCCTGTAACTCCAGCACTATGGGAGGCTGAGGTGGGTGGATCACCTGAGGTCAGGAGTTCAAACCCAGCCTGGGCAACACGGTGAAACTCCATCTCTACTAAACATACAAAAATCAGGCAAGCATGGTAGTGGGCGCCTGTAATCCCAGCTACTCAGGAGGCTGAGGCAGGAGAATCGCTTGAACCCAGGAGGTGGAGGCTGCAGTGAGCCAAGATTGCACCACTGCACTCCAGCCTGGGTGACAGAGCAAGACTCTGTCTCAAATAGTAATAATAATAATACTAAAGAGCTACCAAAATATAGGCCGGGTGCGGTGGCTCAAGCCTGTAATCCCAGCACTTTGGGAGGCCGAGACGGGTGGATCACGAGGTCAGGAGATCGAGACCATCCTGGCTAACACGGTGAAACCCCGTCTCTACTAAGAAATACAAAAAACTAGCCGGGCGAGGTGGCGGGCGCCTGTAGCCCCAGCTACTCGGCAGGCTGAGGCCGGAGAATGGCGTGAACCCGGGAGGCGGAGCTTGCAGTGAGCTGAGATCCGGCCACTGCACTCTAGCCTGGGCTACAGAGCCAGACTCCGTCTCAAAAAAAAAAAAAGAGCTACCAAAATATATAAGCTAATATCTGATCAGACTAGTTATGTCTACATAATCCTTAAAAAAATGAAGTCTGGCAGGGTGTGGTGGCTCATGCCTGTAATCCCAGCACTCTGGAGGGCTGAGGCAGGCGGATCACCTGAGGTCGGGAGTTTGAGACCAGCCTGATCAACATGGAGAAACTCCGTCTCTACTAAAAATACAAAAAATTAGCTGAGCGTGGTGGTGCATGCCTGTAATCCCAGCTACTCGGGAGGCTGAGGCAGGAGAATCGCTTGAACCCGGGAGGCAGAGGTTGCGATGAGCCGAGATCACACCACTGCACTCCAGCCTGGGCAACAAGAGTGAAACTCCATCGCCAAAAAAAAAAAAAGTAAGAAAAACGAAGTCCAAATCCAATGAAAACATTTAAATAAGAAAGAAAAATGAGTCCTGTAGGAGTCTGGTGACCCTTGGTTATCAGCCCATATTCAAGAGTGGAGCATCAAAAGTTGACTGGAACCTCTGGGTGAGTGTCCTGGGGTTTATCTACTGTGGGCTTTATTTTACCAGATGACCCTACACAGCTGTTTTACTGGACAAACCTTTAGCTCTTTCCTCTTAGGCTGGACAGATTCCCCTAAAATAATCTTCTAATCTCCTGCCTGAAAAGTCTGAAGCCTGACTGCCAGAATTCTGGCAGTTGAGACGAAGAAGGAAGCTAGGGAGGGAGTGGGGTCTTCATGTATATTAGGTACATGTTTTCAAATATGCCTGCATTCCCCAGCCTAAAGACTGTTTGACCCTCTCCAGAAAATAAACTTATGTCTTTTTGCTAGAGGGAGGAGGGCAGGAATAATTTTCATGGACATGGGAGATTTGGGGATCTGACTGCTTCTTAAACAGACTTGAAACTGCTTGACCTTCACCCCACTCTGGAGACAGCACGTGGTACTGCCAATACTGGAACCTTCCAGGGGTTCTGTGATGTAAATTGAGACCCAATGAGATTATCTGCTTCCCATCTCTGAATTCTGCCTTCCTACATCTGCTTAATCAGTTAGCTCTCACCCACTGGATTTTCAGCTTAAAGTGTTTTATTGTGTTTTTTCTTCTCCTGTTCTGTTTGTCCTTGAAAGGGTGTGTTTGTATATATAAACAATCCACTGTTATTCTAGACTGGTTTGGGGAGGGAGAAAAAGTAAATACAGGTACTCAATCTACTATCATTTCCCACATTATTTAAAATGTTTAGTCTTTTCTTTCTTTTCTTTTTTTTTCTTTAGAGAGAGATAGGGTCTCACTATGTACTTGAACTCCTGGTTGCAAGTAATCCTCCCACCTCAGCCTGCCTCTCAAGTAGCTGGGACTGTGAGTTTATTTTTTAAACATAAAAAGCAAAGCATGAGATAGGCATTTTAATTTAATGAGCAAAGTCACTTTCAAAGAGTAGTGCTATTCTAGACTTGTGCTTATATTAGAGCAGTCCAGTGGCATGTGTATTGATCGAGGGTAAGGTCTAAAGAGAAGGGCATCTTGAATTCAGAAAAGGATATAACCTAAACCATTAAATTGGGCAAACCTAACTGAGATTGTTCCATTCTGTATTTTTCAAACAACATTGATGCAGCCAAATGAAGACCTTGAACTTGACACTGGAGAAGATGAAAAGGTTGGCGGATAATTCTAAATTGCCAATTTCTCAAACATAATTATGAAAATATATCAGAGTATACACAGAGTAAATTTTCTATCACAGCATAATTCATTTCCAAATAAGATAATCAAATTTCACGTCATCTGCCTCATTTATACAGTTAGGCTTTATCTAATAGTGGTTTTTTCTTTAGCTGAATAAAATGCATACGTATGAAGAAAGTACACAACCTAGCTATTGCACATCCAAGCCAATCACTTTATTTTTTGGTTCAAGGGCATAAAGAATTAAAGGAAGGGTAGGCCGGGCACAGTGGCTCATGCCTGTAATCCCAGCGCTTTGGGAGGCCGAGGCGAGTGGATTACCTGGGGTCAGGAGTTAGATACCAGCCAACATAGCAAAACCCCATCTCTACTAAAAATACAAAAACTAGTCAGGTATGGTGGTGCACGACTGCAATTTCAGCAGCTCCTCAGGAGGCTGAGGCACAAGAATTGTTTGAACCCAGGAGGCAGAGGTTGCAGTGAGCCATGATGGTGCCACCGCACTCCAGCCTGGGTAATGGAGTGAGACTCTGTCTCAAAAAAAAAAAAAAATAAAATAAATAATAAATAAATAAAGGGTAATATATTACCTAAAACACAACTGATGTATCCTTCCTGAAACTATTTTATGAAGTTGCAGAATATCATCTCATTTATGTGTATGTAAGCTAAGTTATCACTTAATGTTGTCTATAGGTTCTTACAGACTGGGACTTTAAGCAAAATGAATAACAAGACTAATTTTACCATAGGCTAATTAATTAATTTTATTTATTTTATTTTATTTTTTGAGACAGAGTTTTGCTCTTGTCACCCATGCTGGAGTGCAATGGCACAATCTCGGCTCACTGCAACATCCGCCTCCTGGGTTAAAGCAATTCTCCTGCCTCAGCCTCCCGAGTAACTGGGATTACAGGTGCCTGCCACCAAACCCAGCTAATTTTTGTATTTTTAGTAGAGATGGGGTTTTACCATGTTGGGCAGGCTGGTCTCAAACTCCTGATCTCAAATGATCCACCCGCCTCAGCCTCCCAAAGTGCTGGGATTATAGGCATGAGCCACCACACCCAGCCAGGCTAATTTATACAAACAAGAATTAACTTCCTACAGCATATTTCTGGTCACAAAAACATCAGCAAACTTCCAAAGACCTAAAACATGTCTAATATTAAACACTGAAATAAATATAACCTATATATAATTTAAGAAAGATTAATAAAAACAAGATAATAATTATTGTTTTGGAGGGTAGCTGTTGTTAACTTGGTGAATTTTTGCACTTAACATTCATTACTTAAAGCAATTATGTAGATATTAAAATGTAATTCATTAATGAATCCAGAAGAAATGGAAAATTACTTAAGGCAATTATGATGCTTAGCATTGGTGAGATTTTGCCAACTTAACAAGATAATTATTTACACCATGTTTCCAGTTTAGGGTCTCAGGTAGCCGGAGTCCATCCCATGTCAGGGTGCACTCACACACACCCACACTCACATGGGGACTATGCAGACAAGCCGGTTCACCTAACCTGTACATCTTTGGGATGTGGGAAGAAACTGGAGTACCCAGAGAAAATCCACATAGACATGGAGAGAACGTGCAAACTCCATTCAGACAGTGGCCTTGGTCGTGGATAGATTTATTTTTTTCTCACCAACACTACAACCAAACAATGTTGAACAAAACAGTGTCATCTGAGAACCTGCTGTTTTAGCCCAGGATATGGTTACACAGGCACAAAAGAAAAATGTCTGGAGGACTCACACCAACTGCTTAACAATAACCATTTCTAGAAGTGGGTTGGTTCATTAATTTTTATTTCTCTACTGTGAAATGTTTACAGTATGCATTGACTACATTTTTTCAATTAAAGAAAGAAAATTGCTATTGTTTATGAAACTGATTGTATATGGAGCAAGAATTTTAAAAATTCCATTACCCAGTATCGACAGATTTGCCTGCACTACCACATAGCAGCAGCCCCAGCTGAATCCACGTCACTCAGAAAGGAGTCACATGTGACATCATTGGATTCAAATCCCAATATTCTGGCTCCTTTTCTTTCATTGTGGGGATGTAAGAATGAATTTCATAAAGTATCTGTTTTGAATTTCGTGGCTTCCAAGCTTCAACCAATCTATTTTGTCAAGTTTCATTTCACTTTTAAAAATGTATTACTCTGCCCAAAAATCCCATCAGTTCTTTCAAACCGTCAGGTGAAACAAAGAGCTCTTTTGCCAACAGCTGTAATTATAATGTCCCTGCTATGTCAGACAGACCGGAGGTGGTTTTCCTGCCCTAAGTTTAAGATCTCACAAAAAAAAAATTCCTAAAGGTACTCAAACTATGCAACATGTATGTTATTTTAAAACCCCGTCTCTTAAAAAAGATTATTCAAGAGACACTTTCTCTTTCAGCTTTCTCCTAGAATTCCTACACTGCTTACCAACTACAGAATAGAAAATTTAGAACTCCAATGGTTAATTAGAAGGGAGGGAAAAAAATACTACACACGGAATAACAAAGTCTCTAAGCCACTGATTTCCTAGACACCTCCACACTGATGACTTTAAGCCAGGATGCCTCATCATCTCACTTTCACTACCTTCCTCTTTAACATGCCCTATGGATTCCCTTCTTGAGTTCCTTACAGAAGGAAAAGAGAACAAGACAGCCAGCAGAGGAGTCCCGAGTTCCATGCACAACTGCGAGTGAAAATGGAAAGGGGAGGCCAGGCGCCGTGGCTCACAACTATAGTCCCAGCATTTTGGGAGGCCGAGGTGGGTGGATCACCTGAGGTCAGGAGTTCGAGACCAATCTGGCCAACATGATGAAACCCTCATCTCTACTGAAGATGCAAAAAAAATTAGCCAGGCACAATGGTGGGTGCCTGTAATTCCAGCAATTTGGGAGGCTGAGGCAGGAGAATCACTTGAACCCGGGAGGTGGAGGTTGCAGTGATCATCATCTCAGCTCACTGCATTCCAGCCTGGGCAACAGAGTGACACTGTCTTAAAAAAAAAAAAAAAAGAAGAAGAAGAAGAAAGAAAGAAAATGGAAAGCGGGAAATGATTCCCAAATTGGGATTTAGAGTCCAAAATTATATGACAAACTATATTACAGTTTCAAGAAAATTAGTTTTATCTGGAGGAAAAACTTAATTTTTTTTTTTTTTTTTGAGATAGAGTCTCACTCTGTCGCCCAGGCTGGAGTGCAGTGTGCAATCTCAGTTCACTGCAAGCTCCGCCTCCCGGGTTCACACCATTCTCCTGCCTCAGCCTCCCAAGTAGCTGGGACTACAGGCGCCCGCCACCACATCCTAATAATTTTTTGTATTTTTAGTAGAGATGAGGTTTCACCGTGTTAGCCAGGATGGTCTCGATCTCCTGACCTCGTGATCCACCCGCCTCGGCCTCCCAAAGTGCTGGGATTACAGGCGTGAGCCACCGCGCCTAGCAAAAAACTTTCAACCTCAATCTGTTCATTGCTCCTTACTTCCAACATCAGATCTTAATAATCTGCAAATTGCCTTCAACCATATTCCAGTCAGTATCCTAGGGAGTTCTAAGCTTTCAACAGACCCTCAATTTGTCTCAACTCCCTGCTATCCCCTGGAGTACAGTAAAGTCTCTCCAGGGTCAACAGTGGGCAGTAAAATTCTAATTACAAAACATTTGTGCTATAAGAGACCTCAGAAGTCATCTAGTTCAACCCCTTTATTTCAGCGGCGAAAGTGAAACCCAACAGAAGAAATGATGGACTCAAGGTCTCAACGCTGTAAGGGGCCTGGGTTCCTTCTCAAGTCTAAGGAACAGAGACTGAGTTCTTTCTCTCTGCCCAGTTCCCAACATTTCAACAGCCTGCTTCTTTCTCTTGGTTGTATGCTGTCTCCCTAGATGGCTGCTAATTTGATGTTGCATTTAAAATAAGGTGGTGATTTTTCTTCATTGTTTCCACAAAATATGCTCACTATAAAAAGTCTGTCAGCCTGGCCAACATAGTGAAACCCCGTCTCTACTAAAAATACAAAAATTAGCTGGGCATGGTGGCACGTGCCTGTAATCTCAGCTACTTGGGAGTCTATGGCAGGAGAAATCACTTGAACCCAAGAGGCAGAGATTGCAGTGAGCCAAGATCACACCATTGCCCTCCGGTTTGGGTGACAAGGCGAGACTCTGTCTCAAAAAAAAAAAAAGAAAGTTTAGAAAATGCAGCTTTTGCCGGGCGCGGTGACTCACACCTGTAATCCCAGCACTTTGGGAGGCCGAGGCGGGCAGATCACGAGGCCAGGAGATCGAGACCATCCTGGCTAACACTGTGAAACTCCGTCTCTACTAAAAATACAAAAAATTAGCTGGGCACGGTGGTGGGCGCCTATTGTCCCAGCTACTTGGAAGGCTGAGGCAGGAGAATGAGGTGAACCCAGGAGGTGGAGACACTGCACTCCAGACTGGGCGACACAGTGAGACTCTGTCTCAAAAAAAAAAAAAAGAAAAGAAAAGAAAATGCAGCTTTTTTTCTGTTTTTCCGCTTACATAGCCTACATGTGCCTGCTTGTGGAGAACTTGGAAAGTACAGAACATTAAAGAAAACAAACAAACAAAAATAAACAGAAAACAACATAACCTATAATTCCGCCACCTGGGGATCACCATTAACGTTTTGGCATATTTACTTGCAATCCTATTTTCCAAACATTTCATGTAATTATATTATATGGCATGTATAATTTTGCATTATGCTTTTTTTCACTTAGACATGTTCCTATTGGACTCAGACAACTCTGCATATGTGTATTATATTTCTTTTTCTTTAGCAGGAACTCATTTATCTGTCAAAAGGGTAATTGGACACTGAAAATCATGGTCACAGTTTTATTCTGAGGTTTTAGAGTCTTTTTGGTCTGTTTTTGGATATTGTTTTAAATTACTTCATTGCCAAAAAGCTGTGTGTGCTTTCTTCTGTTTGTTTACTTGAATCCAGAAAAACCTCCCACTGAAATGATGTCTGGCCATATTCTGCCCAACACAAGCCAACATCAATACATGGGGATATTTGCATTTGAAATAAGATGCACATTGAAAGTACCCATTTTGAAAGGTAAAATTACACTGAAGCAAAAATAAAATTCACTATATTAAAAAGGCCATTAAGTGAAGAGTCATGGAGAAACTTTATCACCCCAAAGTATGAGTAAACGAGAGATAAAACTCTCCTCCCTACCCTCTGTTCTTAGAGGCTAAGTCTAGGCAATTTCAATTTCAAAAATATTTCTCCCATAATTCTTACTTAGCCTGGCTGAATGACATTGTATAAAGATCACTCCCCTTTTATGCACAAGCAAAGGTTCGCTTGAGCATAAAGGCAGAAACAGTTCGTAGGCCCACTGTTAATTCCCAAATGCTTACACCACTGCGGAAATGTCACATGGGCCGCTGCACTGGGGATAGGAGAGTTTGAGGAGAAAATCCACTGCTGGAATAAACTGAACATTGATGTCTTATCTACAATGTCATCATAGGCCCAGCTCTTGTCTGAGTGCAAAGAAGATCCTATTAAAATTCATAAATAAAACCAATTAAACCCATCAATGAAAATTTGATCTCTGCCAATATTCTATCTGAAGACTCAAATGGGTCATACTAAAATTAAAACACAAAAAGACAATATGTGTCAAATGCATGACAAGTATGGCAATTACATAAACGTCTGCAGATACTCAGGCCACTTCCTTCAAAAGGAAAATAAGGCATTCACGCTTTCAGCAGCATTATAAATAATGCTAAAGTTTGGGCTTTACAAATGCTTATTTCCTTTTTTGTTTGTTTTTTTGAGACAGAGTCTTGCTCTATCGCCCAGGATGCAGTGCAACATGGCGCAATCTCGGCTTACTGCAACCTCCCCTTCCCGGGTTCAAGCAGTTCTCCTGCCTCAGCTCCCTGAGTAGCTGGGATTACAGGCACCCATCACCGCACCCAGCTAATTTTTGTATTTTTAGTAGAAATGGGGTTTCACCATGTTGGCCAGGCTGGTCTCAAACTCCTGACCTCAGGTGATCCACCCGCTTTAGCCTCCCAAAGTGCTGGGATTACAGGAGTGAGCCGCCACATCTGGCCCAAATGCTTATTTTCTGAAGTCCGACCAACAAAACATGGCCTTCTGAAGGAAAAGAAGTATTATGCTTCCTCCTAGTGCACAGTCCTCCTGACCTTTGTGGGCAAGATCTGAGGTCATTCAGAATGAGCGATGATGGCTAGCTCACCAATGATGGGAGCAGTCCTTTCCCTCCAGGCTGAGTCCTTTACATCATAAGCCAAGCACTCTTCCTCAGGGTTAAAGCATTTTATGTTACCAATCAAACCTGAGGTATGACACACAAGAGCACAATAGTCTTCAGTAATCCAAGGCACTTGAAGTCCAGCCTGCCAGATGAAGACACGGCTGCTACTGGCAGGACTTCCTAAGGTGCTAAAGCCCCTCTTGGACCCTTCAACCATTAAAACACTGGGTGTGTCTCTAGATGAAGACCTTACAGCTCATGCTTCTTCCCATTATGGCCCTCAAGTTAGGAACATTTAAAACAAAGAGATTTCTAACTACGTATTTAGGAGAAAAAGTTAAACAGGAAAAGGTTGAGTCTCCCAGTTACTGCTGCATGTTGATCTGCAGAGCTGACTATGTAGCCTAGTTCAATGAAGAGAGTCAGAGTCCCAGCTCCACCTAAGTGAGTAACGCTAGCAATCCACGTAATCATTCCTCATCTTTTAAAAGAAGATATTACATCAGCCTCCTATGACTGTGGTAAGGATATAGTCTGGCACAATAGTACTTGGTTGCAAGGTGACTATTAATTATAAATCACATGTTGATTCCCAAAAGTTTATTTTTAGAGCCACACATCATCTGAGTAAAGTATGAATTTATTTTCTTTGACAGGGAAATGTGCTAATTTCTTGTTTCTGATATTGCCATTTCCAACCAGCTTTTTTTTTGAGATGGAGTTTCACTCTTACTGCCCAGGCTGGAGTGCAATGGCGTGATCTCGGCTCACCACAACCTCTGCCTCTCAGGTTCAAGTGATTCTCCTGCCTCAGCCTCCCAAGTAGCTGAGATTGCAGGCATGCACCACCAAGCCTGGCTAATTTTGTATTTTTAGTAGAGACGGGGTTTCTCCATGTTGGTCAGGTGGTCTTGAACTCCTGACCTCAGGTGATCCACCCGCCTCAGCCTCCCCAACTGCTGGGATTATAGGCATGAGCCACTGCGCCTGTACTCCACCAGTTTTTTTAGACGCCCCAAGTAATCAATGTGTGTATTAGAATGTCAAAACATTTACCTGTAAGCTGTTGTTAAGCAAATCAAAGTCACTGTATCTTCTAACAATCTGTAAGAGACAAGAAGTAGGGTTTTGATTCAGCAAAGACTATCTCTTTTCATTTCTTTATTTAATATGTATTAGTATTAGTAATATTGGCACTCTAGAGCTCAGGCACTTGTGCTAAGGGTAGTAGGGCTTATACCTGGTGCTTAACTGTTTAACCTGACAAGCCTAGAAAACAGACTTAGCAGTGCCAGGCATTGGCTGGGCCATGGGAAACTGGTTAATGCCTGTCAAATTCACAAGATGCCAAGAGATAAGTGAGAATATTTGTTTTCAGGGCAAACAGTCCTTCACATGTCTTTCTTATTAACCAGGCGCCTAGAAAGATGAATGACTTTAAAAAAAAAAAAAAGTTTTACTGGGCATGGAATCAAAGCAAGAGGAAATGGATAGTTCTGAGGCCATTTCACCTTTGTCCTGGGTCAAACTTCCACCAGGTGAGCTCCCACCACCCTGGAGACTGGACTGCATTGCAGGCAGAGCTGCCCACACCTCGCCCAGGGTGATTCCCCAGGGTTCCCCCTCTTGACAAACAGTCCACCTTCCATTGTCTACACATTCTTTCTCAGTTGTATTGATGCCATTGATTAGGCTATAGTCAAATTCGACTAGCTCTTCAGGCCCTGATCAAGAAAATAATTTTGGTTTGAAATAGTTTGACTTTAATCTTTATTGGTGATTTTCAAATGTTAATGTGCAGAAAAGTATTACCTGGATATCATCTAGAACCCTACTGGGGCTCAGAAAATGATATCCCAAAGTATGGTACTTTGGCATGCTAAGTACTTTGAACTAAAGGAGATTAGAAGGTCTCAGAAATGGGCTGGGCACAGTGGCTTACAACTGTAATCTCAGCACTTTGGGAGGCTAAGGCAGGTGGATCACCTGAGTCCAGGAGTTCGAGACCAGCCTGGCCAACGTGGCAAAACATATCTCTACTAAAAATATAAAAATCAGCTGGGCATGGTGGTGAGCACCTGTAGTCTCAGCTACTCAGGAGGCTGAGGCAGGAGAATCGCTTGGGCCTGGGAGGCAGAGATTGCAGTGAGCAGAGATCACTTCACTGTATCCCAGCCTGGGCAACAGAATGAGACTCTGTCTCAAAAAAAAAAAAAAAAAAGAAGAGCTCACAAATGAGTTCTTCTTTGTAGTCTTCTGCCCTCCTGTCCCTAGCTCCTCTACCTCTCACAAAGTAAGCCATAAAACCTAGAAAGGTTGCTCTCTCCCTTCTCTCCTGAGGACTCTCATTCTAAAGGGATCCTGCCCCATACCCAGGAGGAAGGAAGGCTACACGGACAGACCAAGAAGAATAGACAGGGCCAGGCACAATGGCTCATACCTATAATCCCAGCACTTTGGGAGGCCAAGGCAGGAGGATCCCTTGAGCCTAGGAGTTAAAGACCAGTCTGGGCAACATAGCAAGATCCCGTTTCTATAAAAATAAAAATAAAAAAAAGAAGAACAGACAAGGCCAGGCATGGTGGCTCATGCCTACAATCCCAGCACTTTGGGAGGCTAAGGCGGGAGCATTGCTTGAGCTCAGGAGTTCAAGACCAGCCTGGGCAACATGGCCAAACCCCGTCTCTATAAAAAAATACAAAGACATTAGTTGGGCGTAGTGGCACCTGCCTATAGTTCCAGCTACTCATGAGGCTGAAGTGGGAGGATCGCTTGAGCCCAGGAGATCGAGGCTGCAGTGAGCTGTGATCACGCCACTGCACTCCAGTCTGGGCAAGAGAACAAAACCCTATCTCAAAAAAATAAAAATAAAAATAAAAACATAAAGAAATTGTTTGTTCAATCACATTCTACATGGCTATCCAGTCTTCATCAAATCAAGCATAAAAACGGACAGTTTTCCCTGGGTCTTTGGGTCTTCATTTCTGGAAGTTCCTGTGTCACATAAAACTTTGATTGGCCAGGCGTGGTGGCTCACGCCTGTAATCCCAACACTTTGGGAGGCCAAGGCGGGCAGATCACGAGGTCAGGAGATCGAGACCATCCTGGCTAACACGGTGAAACCCCGTCTCTACCAAAAATACAAAAAAATTAGCTGGGCGTGGTGGTGGGCACCTGTAGTTCCAGCTACTCGGGAGGCTGAGGCAGGAGAATGGCGTGAACCCAGGAGATGGAGCATGCAGTGAGCTGAGATCATGCCACTGGGCGACAGAGAGAGACTCCGTCTCAAAAAAAAAAAAAAAAAAAAAACCAGAAAGCTTTTATTAAATAAATTTGTTATGTTTTCCCCCTTGTTAATCTGTCTTTTGTTATAGAAGTGTTGGCCACAACCTTTACCATGGGTGAAGAAAGGTATCACACCTCTCCGCCCTTACAACCCCACCCATTGAAAATTTGATCAGTAGGTCTAGGATGCGGCCCAAGAGTCTATATTTTTGTTGAGTTCCTGGGTTTCTAATGCAATGGATCTAGAAAACTGCACCAAGGGTTGATCTTTCTGGGAGGACACTATTGTTGGCCCTGTTTGCGAAATATACATCAAAAAGTTAAATATAAGGTCATCCCTGATAAAAGCCAAGAAGCAAAAGATCATAGAGTGGTTAACCACAGAGAATGAGCAAATTCCAACTCTATTCTGCCAATGATCTAACTGTGACCTCAGACAGTTACTTACTTTACAAATGTAAAATGAGGACAATACTACCACATAGCACATTTTTAAAAGGTTAAGTGAATGAATGTGCTTAAACCAGTGCTGAACACTTAATACATGCTCGATAGATGTTAAATATAATAATTATTCAAACAAACAGTAGTTTGAAATTTCAGGCAAAGAAAAGACCAGTGTGGACAACTGTGTGTAAGAGGCTACTTAAGGTAGAAGGTTAAGGTTTGAGCTGGGCTGTGAAGGAGAAGGTAAGATTTTTGGGAGAGAAAAAGGGTTGCAGGGAGGTGGAGGTGGTAATCGTAATTACTAAAACAGGAAAGAAAGGGCCCCTATGCAGAATTCAGCTACCCTCTGTAAGTCAACTCGTATGAGAAGGACTTCTCGATCCGTCCAGGAATTCTTTTCTCTCTGAGGCCACCACTGAAGAAAGCAGAGCCTGGGGCCCCAAGATGACCCTCCCCAAGAAGCTGCCCATGAGTGGACCTGAGATCCATAAAATGTAGTGGCCAAAACTGTACAATAGCCAGGACTCAATCTCACCTTTCTACGTGGTAGACTGAACTCAAACCATAGCTACAGGGGAGAAGGTGTGAATTTCTAGAAACAAAACAAGTAATTTGAATATACTATTTGCTCTGGGTTGAGCTGGGGAACAAATTCCTAGATACCCTCCATGCTAATATCAATCATACACAATTTAACCAAACAAGTGGGGACAGGAAAGACTCTTATCATACTTGTCTTAAAGCTAAAGGTTTATAGCTAAAAGAAACATGATTTATATTTATGCATGTTCTGATTTTTCCAGATTTGTAGATGCCCCAAGTCAGGCTTTTAGTCACACATTTAGATATTTTCCTAATTGACAAAAAAAAAAAAAAAAAAAAAAAAAAAAAATGCTTACCTGCCAGCTGTTTTCCACAGAAATTCCTCTTTGCACTCGAATAATATATTCCTTTAAAAAAGAAGGGAAAAATAGCCTCAGTTATAAAATCCCCAAATCAGGGAATCAAAAATAAGTTTTAAAAAATCAGATAAAGTAGACTTCAGAGCAAGGAAAATTACCAGAGAGAGACAGAAAGCGACATTACATCAAAATAAAAGGGTAATCTACCAGGAAGACATAGCAATCTTAAATGTATATGCATCAAACAACAGAGCTGTAAAATATGTGAGGCAAAAAACTGATAAAACTGAAAGAAGTGACAGACTAATCCAAAATTATAGTTGAAGACTTCAATACTCCTCTGTCAGGAATTGATAGAACAACTAAACAGAACACCAACTAGGATATAGAAGAACTTAACAATACCATCACCCAACAGGATTTAATAAGCATTTATAGAACACTCCATCCAATAATAGCAGAATACACATTCTTTCCAAGTCATTATGCATACCATAGACCAATACAGATCATATCCTGAGCCATAAATCTCAAAAAATTTAAAAGAACCAAAATCATACAAACTAGAAATCAGTAAGATCGGTAACAGGAAAATCTCCACAATAATTGGGAACTCAACAACACACTTCTAAATAATCCATGTTTTAAAGACAAAATCTCAAGGGAAATTAAAAAATATATACATTGAACTGAAAGAAAATATAGCATATCAAAATTTGTGGGACACGTCAGCTAACATACCACTGAGAGGGAAATTTAAGCACTAAATGCTTATATTAGGAAAGAGAAAAACTATCAAAACCTAAACTCCACCTCAAGAACCTAGAAAAAGAAGAGCATAATAAACTCAAAGCAAGCAGAAGAAAAAAAATAAAGAGCAGAAATCAATAAAACTGAAAACAAAGAAATAGAGAAAAATCAAGAAATGAAAAGCTGATTATTTGAAGAGACCAATAAAATGGACAAAATGGACAAAAAAAAGATATGTATTATATGTATTATTAATATCAAGAATGAATTAGGATACCACTACAGACTGTGCAGATACCAAATGGATAAGGGAATGCTATGAACGATTCTACATATATAAATTTGACAACTTAGATGAAATGGGCTACTTCCTCAGGAACACTAAATACCACAAAACTCACCCAATATGAAATATATAATTTGATCTTTATAATGATTTATAATTAAATTCATAACTAAAAAACTCCCCCCAAATATGTATCAAGGCCCAATGGTTTCACTGGAGAATTCTACTCAGTGTCTTAAGAAGAAGAAAACACCAATTCTTTACAAACTCTTCTAAAACACAGAAGAGGAAGGAACACTTCCCAATTCACTTGATGAAGCTAGTATTACCCAGATCTCAAAACCAAAGACAGAGAAAAAAAAGAGAACTACAGATCAATACCATTCACAAACATAGGCTCAAAAATCCTTACCAAAATATTAGCAAATTGAATTCAGCAATTTATAAAAAGAATTATATACTATGACCAAGTGGAGCTTATTCTAGGGACTCAAGGCTGGTTCACTATTCGGAAACTGATCGATGTAATCCGCCATATTAACAGGCTAATCAAGAAAAATCACACGATCATATTAAATGATGCAGAAAAAGCATCTGACAAAACTCAACATCCTTTCATGATAAAAACTTTTAGAAAAATAGGAATAGAGGACACTTTCTTTCTTTTTTTTTTTTTTTTTTTGAGACGGAGTCTCGCTCTGTCACCCAGGCTGGAGTGCAGTGGCCAGATCTCAGCTCACTGCAAGCTCCGCCTCCCAGGTTTATGCCATCCTCCTGCCTCAGCCTCCCGAGTAGCTGGGACTACAGGCGCCCACTACCTCGCCCGGCTAGTTTTTTGTATTTTTTAGTAGAGACGGGGTTTCACCGTATTAGGCAGGATGGTCTCGCTCTGCTCGACCTCAGGCTGGAGTGCAGTGGCGCGATCTCGGCTCACTGCAAGCTCCGCTTCCCGGGTTCCCACCATTCTCCTGCCTCAGCCTCCCAAGTAGCTGGGACTACAGGCGCCGCCACCACGCCCGGCTAATTTTTTTGTATTTTTAGTAGAGACGGGGTTTCATTGTGTTAGCCAGGATGGTCTCGATCTCCTGACCTCGTGATCCGCCCGTCTCGGCCTCCCAAAGTGCTGGGATTACAGGCTTGAGCCACCGCGCCCGGCCAGGAATAGAGGACACTTTCTTAAGTTGATGAAAAGGTTCTACAAAAAACCTACAGCTGACATACTTAATGGTGGAAGACTCAATATTTTCCCCTAAGATCAGGAACAAGACAAGGCAGTGTGTTCTCCTACTCAACAAACTACTGGAAGATCTAGCCAGTGTAATAAAAATAGGAAAAGAAATAAAAGGCATATAGATCAAAAGGAAGAAATAAAACTGTTTCTATTTTTAGACAACATGATAGTCTATGTAGAAAATCCCAAGGGATCTACAAAAAAAATTGGAATTAATAAATTCATAGGCCAGACTCAGTGGCTCATGTCTGTAATCCCAGCACTTTAGCAGGCTGAGGCAGGGGGACTGCTTGAGTCCAGGAGTTTAAGACTAGCCCAGGCAAAACAGGAAGACCTCATCTCTACAAAAATAAAAAAATTAGCTAGGCATGGTGGCACATGCCTGTAGTCCCAGCTACTCAGGAGGCAGAGGGAATGCTTGAGCCGGAAGGTCATGGCTGCAGTGAGCCATGTTGGCCCCCGCACTCCAGCCTTGGCAAAAGAGAGAGACCCTGTCATTAATTAATTAATTAATTGAGTTCAACAAGGCTACAGAATACAAGTATACAAATATCAATGTATCTATGTACTAGAAATGAACATATATAGGTATAAATTAGAAATACAATACCATTTACAATTACTCAAAAAAAAAAAATACTTGGGGGGAATCTAAAACATGCATAGTACTTGTACGTCAAAAACTACAAACCACTGATAATGGAAATCAAAGCTCTGAATAAACTAATAGAAATAAAGATTTCAGTTATCCCTAAATTGATATACATGTTTAAAACAAATCCTAATAAAAGATTTTTTTTCCAAATATAGGCAAAATTGTTCTAAAATGTAGATGGGGCCAAGTCAGCAGCTCATGACTATAATCCCAGCATTTTGGGAGGCCAAGGTGGAAGGATCGCTTGAGCTCAGGAGTTCAACTAACCTGTGCAACATGGTGAAACTCCACCTCTACAAAAAATTAAAAAATTAATTAGCCAGGCATGGCAGTATGCACTTGTAGTCCCAGCTACTTAGGAAGCTGAGGAAGGAAAATTGCTTGAGCCTGGGAGGCTGAAGCTGCAGTGAGCCAGAATCATGCCACTGCACTTGCCTGGGCAAGAGAGCAAGACCTTGTCTCTAAATAAATAAATAAATAAAGTATGAGGAATCTACCCGATGTCAAGACTATTATATCAATACAGTAATCAATAATAATTAAATCAATAATAATAGTAATCAAGACCGTGTAGTGTTGGTGGAGGCATAAACATATATGTCACTGGGAGAGAACAGAGAACCCAGAAACAATTCCATATAAGTATGCCTAATTAAATTTTTGATGAAAGTGCAAAGGCAATTCAATAGAGGAATGATAGCCTTTTCAACAAATGGTGCTAGAGCAATTGGACACTCAGCAATGAAATGAACCTCAACCTAAGATTCATGCGTTGTATTCACACATTGTACTACCAAAATGAATTATGTACTTAAATGTAAAATGTAAAACTGTAAGACTTTTAGAAAAAAAATAGGAGAAAAATCTGGGATGCAGGTTTAGGCAACGAGTTCTTGACAGCAAAAGCATGATCTATGCAAGGGAAAAATTGGACTTCATCAAAATTAAAAACATTTTTCTATGAAAGAACAAACATTTTTTAAAAATCCAATTAGAAAATGGGCAAATGTTAAGAATACATTTCACTGAAGAGGATATGCAGATGGCATACATGAAAATATAGTCAACATTACCAGCCCTCAGGGAAATGCAAATTAAGGCCATTATACACCTATCAGAATGGCTTAAATAAAAAACAGTCAGAACACCAAATCCTGGCTAGGATACAGAAAAACTGGATCACTCATACATTGCAGATGGGACTATAAAATGATACAGCTACTCCAGAACTGTTTGGAAGTTTCTTTAAAAACTATATACGCAACTACCATACAACCCAGCAATTGTATTCCTAGACATTTATTCCAAAGAAATGAAAACTTACATTCTCGTAAGAATTTATACACAAATGTTCATAGCAGCTTTATTAGTAAAAGCCTCAAAGTGGAAACAAGACAGATGTCCTTCAATAGGTGGTTAAATTCTGCTATATCCATACCATGGAATACTACTCAATCAAAAAAAGAAATGAACTATTAATACACACAATAACTTGGATGGATTTCCAGAGAATCATACTGAGTGGAAAAAAAAATCTTGTACAATTCTATTTGTATAACATCCTTGAAGTGACAAAATTATAGAGATGGAGAATAGATTAATGGTTACCTGGAGTTAAGGCTGGGGTAGTGAGATGGGTGTGAGAGGGAAGTGGTGTGGCTACAGAAGGGCAAAGTGAGAAATGCTTGTAATAATGACAATGTTCTCTATCGTGATTGTATCACCGTCAATATCCTGGTTATAATATTGTACTATAGGTTTGCAAGATGTTACCATTGGAGAAAATTGAGTAAAGGGTAAATGGGATCTCTCTGCATTTTTTTTTTTTTTTTTTTTTTGAGACAGAGTCTTGCTCTGTCGCCCAGGCTGGAGTGTAGTGGTACAATCTCAGCTCACTGCAACCTCCGCCTGCCAGGTTCAAGTGATTCTCCTGCCTCAGCCTCTCGAGTAGCTGGGATCACAGGTGTGTGCCAACACGTCTGGCTAATTTTCGTATTTTTAGTAGAGACGGGGTTTCGCCACCTTGGCCAGGCTGGTCTCGAACTCCTGACCTCTGGTGATCCGCCCACCTCGGCCTCCCAAAGTGCTAGAATTACAGGTGTGAGCCACCGCGCCCGGCCAAAATGAGAAGTTTTAATAGCTTCCCCAGGTAATTATTACTAAGTAAGCATGAAACACAGACCTAGAGCAGCCTCCAGTTTATACACACTGGACATTATGATGAAAGTATAAATTAAATCATAAAGAATGTTATTGTTGGCCCGGCGCGGTGGCTCAAGCCTGTAATCCCAGCACTTTGGGAGGCCGAGAAGGGCGGATCACAAGGTCAGCAGATCGAGACCATCCTGGCTAACCCGGTGAAACCCCGTCTCTACTAAAAAATACAAAAAACTAGCCGGGCAAGGTGGCGGGCGCCTGTAGTCCCAGCTACTCCGGAGGCTGAGGCAGGAGAATGGCGTAAACCCGGGAGGCGGAGCTTGCAGTGAGCTGAGATCCGGCCACTGCATTCCAGCCTGGGCGACAGCGAGACTCTGTCTCAAAAAAAAAAAAAAAAAAAAGAATGTTATGTTTTCCTCAAATGTTCAGAACTGTTTTATTAACTTTTTTTTCAGTCGAGGTCTCACTTTGTTGCCTAGGTTGGAGTACAATGGTGCAATCTCAGCTCACTGTAACCTCCACCTGCTGGGTTCAAGCAATCCTCCTGCCTCAGCCTCCCAAGTAGCTGGGACCACAGGCATGCACCACCAACCTCGGCTAATTTTTGTATTTTTTTGTAGAGACAACATTTCACCACGTTGCCCACGCTGGTCTCGAATTTCTGGACTCAAGTGATCTGCTCACCCTGGGATTACAGGTGGGGTTATAGGTATGAGCCACTGTGCCCGGCCTGGGGCTGGGATTACAGGTATGAGCCACCGTGCCCAGCCTGTTTTACTAACTTTGGGTGGTATCATGTAGGCATTACTCACAGTCACTACTCAACCAATTCTTTCTACTGAATTAATTCCACTTATTTATTTATTTATTTATTATTATTTTTTTTTGAGACGGAGTCTCGCTCTGTTGCCCAGGCTGGAGTGCAGTGGCCGGATCTCAGCTCACTGCAAGCTCCGCCTCCCGGGTTCACGCCATTCTCCTGCCTCAGCCTCCCGAGTAGCTGGGACTACAGGCGCTCGCCACCTCGCCCGGCTAGTTTTTTTTTTGTATTTTTTTAGTAGAGACGGAGTTTCACCGTGTTAGCCAGGATGGTCTTGATCTCCTGACCTCGTGATCCGCCCGTCTCGGCCTCCCAAAGTGCTGGGATTACAGGCTTGAGCCACAATTCCACTTATTTAAATAGGTTATTTAGAAAATAAAGCCAAATGAGATGTTAACCTGGTAACTACATTTTAAAATTGATTGTATTACACTATCATTCATTTATATGCTGTTTATTTGGCAAAGGCTGATAAATTCCAAATAAGCAGGAACTTCTGCCTCTTCTGGATTATGTTAAGGATAATACATTCAACGTTCAACAATGTCCGCTCAATTATTATGTACCTGGCATGGTTTTATATGGGGTTATAAAACATTTCAAAACTGACTTGTGTAGTGTGACGAATCTCTCTCTCTCTCTTTTTTTTTTTTTTCAGAGATAAAGTGTTGCTCTGTCATCCAGGCTAGAGTACAATGGCACACAGCTTCGACTTCCTAGGCTCAAGCAGTCCTCACACCTCAGCCTTCTGAGTGGTTGGGACTACAGGTGCGCTCCACCATCTCCAGCTAATTTTTAAATTTTTTGTAGAAACAGGGTCTCAGTATGTTGCTCAGGCTGGTCTCGAACTCCTGGCCTCCAGCAATTCTTCTGTCTCAGCCTCCCAAAGTGCTGGGATTACAGGCATGAGCTACCACGCCCAGCCTCAGGCAAATCTCTTTAGCAATATGCTAATGCAATTATTTCTGAGTACATAAAGATAAAATGCTAAAAACAACTGACAGTCTTACATTTGGAGATCAGTCCTTTAGCATTTAAATGTTCTTGTCGTCTTAGGTTTGTTTTACTGACACATTTTCTCGGCTTTTACATTCTTATAGAAATGTAAATTAGCATGTATAATTGGGTAACTCCAAACAAGTACACATAAACAAGTTTTTTTTTATGTTTAGAGGGAAAAAAATGTCAAATCACAAAAATCGCTTTGCGCATCCATTGCTTCATGTATCAGAGGAATAATTTTTTTTTTTTTTTTTTTGAGACAGTCTCACTCTGTCACCAGGCTGGAGTGCAGTGGCACGATCTTGGCTCACTGCAACCTCTGACTCCTTGCATCAAGCGATTCTCCCACCTCAGCTTCCCGAGTAGCTGGGATTTACAGGCAATGCCACCATGCCTGGCTAATTTTTGTATTTTCAGTAGAGAGGGGGTTTCATCATGTTGGTCAGGATGTTCTCGATCTCCTGACCTCGTGATCTAACCACCTCGGCCTCCGAAAGTGCTGGGATTCCAGGCATGAGCCACTGCGCCTGGCCATGAGAGGAATAATTTTAATGTTTAAAATTCCAGCTCAATGTTGGGCACTTAGAAGTTACTAAGTAAGCATTTGCTGGTCTCCTTTATATAAACACACATAAACTACATAGCCTTGAGTTTAAAGTTTGGACATGTGTTTTTATGAAGATGTTGCTGCCAATTGTGGGTATGGATTAAGCATCTATCATGTTCCAAACCCGTGCTTTGTTCGTGCTGGGGAAATGATTCTCAACAGAAAAATGCATTCTGACAAAAAAAAGGTACTGCGTTCCATTCCTTTCCTGTGTATAGATATAATTTAGATTAAAAAATAAACTTGGCTATAAAACACAATAATGTTTGGGGTAAGCATTTGGCATATGAGAAGCAGTAGCAAAAAGACAATGCCTGTGTCCTGATGTCAGGCTGTGACATCCCAAAATGATATCCTAGTTAATGTTTCTGCCAAGACACTCTATGTTTAGGTCAGTGTTCTTAAAAAGGAGGGTGATTTTGCTCAGCAGACATCTGGCAATGTCTGGAAACATTTTAGGTTTTCACAGGGGACAGGAGTGCTACCTAATAGGTAGTGGCCAGGAATGCTGCTAAATGTCCTGTAAGGCACAGGAGACCCCCACAACAAAGAATATCTGACCCCAAATGTCAAAGTACCGAGGTTGAGAAACTGGGGATCAGGTGAGTAGAACAGGTCACATCAGCCCATGGAGGCTTGGGATACAGGACGGAGTGGTAGTTACTTCTGCTGTCATCTGCCCTGGACCATGGCCCACTGCTATCCCACATGTAATACCATTTGTAACATGTGCATGTCTACCTACAGGGTGCGCTTAGTTACTGGTAGCCCCAAGGCACCACCCATTGTGTTTCCCCTGTAAAGGAACATTAAGAATGACCCTCCAGAAATAGAGTAGGATGGTGGTTACCACAGGATGGGAGTGGGAGTGGACCAAGAAAGAGATGACGTTGGTCGAAGGTTTCTAGTAAGACACGAAGAATACGTTGTGGTGATCTACTGCACACCATGGTGATTGTAGTCAATAATAATGCGTATTTCAAAATGGCTAAAACAGTGGATCTTAAATGTTCTCACCACAAAGAAATGATTACTACACGAGGTGATAATATGTTCATTGGCTTGATTCAATTATTCCACAAAGTATATATAGTCATGCACTGCATAATGACATTTCAGTCACAACAGACCACAAATATGATGACGGTCCAGTAAGATTAGGGTTTTGTTTTTTTTTTTTGAGACAGAGTCTCACTTTGTCACCCAGGCTGGAGTGCAGTGGCATGATCTCACTTCACTGCAACCTCTGCTTCTCGGGTTCATACAACTCTCCTGCCTCAGCTTCCCAAGTAGCTGGGATTACAGGTGCCCACCACCAAGCCTGGCTAATTTTTGTATTTTTAGTAGAGATGGGTTTTCACCATGTTTGCTAGGCTGGTCTGGAACTCCTTACCTCAAAGTGATCCACCCATCTCAACCTCCCGAAGTGCTAGGATTACAGGTGTGAACCACAACGGCTGGGCAAGGTCCAATAAGATTATAATGGAGCTAAAAACATTTCTATTGCCTAGTGACATCACAGATGTCTTAATGTTATAGCGCAATGGATTACTCATGTGTTTGTAGTATGCTGGTGTAAATAAACCTACTGCTTTTTATAGTTATTTCAGAGTATACTCCTTCTACTTAGAAAAGAAAGGTAACTGTAAAACACCCTCAGACAGGTCCTTCAGGAGGTATCCAGAAGGCACTGCTATCATAGGAGAGCTCCATGTGTGTTATTGCCCCAGAAGACCTTCCAGTGGGATAGGATGTGGAGGTGGAAGAGAGTCATACTGATGATCTTGACACTGTGTAGGCCTAGGCAAATGTGTGTGTTTATGTCTTAGTTTTTGTTTTTGTTTTTTTTTTTGAGACAGAGTCCCGCAGCCCAGGCTGGAGTGCAGTGGTACAATCTCGGCTCACTGCAACCTCCACCTCCGGGGTTCAAGTGATTCTCCTGCCTCAGGCTCCCAAGTAGCTGAGACTACAGGCGTGTGCCACCATGCCCAGCTAATTTTTGTATTTTTAGTAGAGACGGGGTTTTACCATGTTGGCCAGGATGGTCTCTATCTCTTGACCTCATGATCTGCCTGCCTTAGACTCGCAAAGTGCTGGGATTACAGGTGTGAGCCACTGCACCCAGCCCGAATTTTTCTAGATTGCTTAATATACCATCCAGCCTAACCAAAAGGGAAATGTTTTCACCTCAAATTTCCAATGCTGTGAACAAAAAAAAAGAGGCCAGGCACAGTGGCTCACGCCTCTAATCTCAGCACTTTGGGAGGCCAAGGAAGGTGGATCACAAGGTCAGGAGTTCAAGACGAGCCTGGCCAACACAGTGAAACTCCGTCTCTACTAAAAATACAAAAATTAGCCAGGCATGGAGGCACGCACCTGTAGTCCCAGCTACATGGGAGGCTTAGGCAGGAGGATCACTTGAACCCGGGAGGCGGAGGTTGTGATGAGCCAAGATTGCACCACTGCACCCCAGCCTTGGCAACAGAGTGAGACTCCGTCTCAGAAAAAGAAAAAAAACTACAGCTGCCTACTGCTTGCAACCAGGCTGTAGCTCTTATTAAAGCAAATAGAAGAGAGCCCTGCAGACCAGTAGAAACTTGACATTTGAAGTCAGGCCTCCACCTCCCGAGCTGGAGTCTGCAGCCTGGGATCCTCCAGTGAATCATTCCCATCTTTACTGCCCTCTCTGATGTGGAACAGGATCCCTCTCTGATGTGGAACAGGATCGACAGAGTGCATAAAAGAGAAGATAAAGCACCAAGGCCCATCAGGCATGGAAAGGAGAGCTAACAGCCCTGCAGGGCAGACCTGAGTCAGATGGATTTCAGCCTGCCACCAAACCCTGCCATCTGCTGCCACTTCCCCAAAGGGCCCGCTCCTTTCTGCCCCTGCTCTTGACACAACACCCCCTATCTTGGCATGCCAGGGAGGCTGCTGTGTCAAGCCCCAGCATGTGGGCATTCTGGCAAATCACTGAGGTCTAGTGCTGAAGTTTTTCAAACTGGAAATGCACTTGCACTAAGACCACGTGATTTCTGACTTAAGTAAGGGAGGAAAAGAAAGAATTAACTTAAAATGAGGACTGATCATGTGCTGCGAATTTTGCTAAGCCCCTAACCCAATACTTCTCATTAATCCTCACAGCCACCCTAGGTGGTAGATCTCAGCTCAGCAAGATCGAATGAGCTACCCAAGGTGGCACAGGTAGGATGCAGCTGGCTGGGAACTGGAACCCAAGTCCTGCTGACTCCCAAGACCCTCCAACCTGCCATACACAGCTGGCGACCCGGGGAAGTCCTAAGGCCAGGCTCTTTCTGCAACTTGGAAAGGTGGGAGTCCTCACTAGTCCATGGACTGAGCTGGTTCACCCCAATGATGTAGACCCACTGACTCTTACCTGAGGGTGCAGAGGTGGGGACTGTCATTCCCACAACTTCGGAATTGATTAATGCTCCCAACACTGGCCATGCATTTTCCAAGTAAGCATCCCCACTGGCAATTTGTTTTCCTGAGTTTCTGAAAGGGTATGTGGGATTTCACTGCACAGTAGCAGGTACTTAAATGTAATTTGGTTTGGTGAAATTTTAGGAAAACTTATTTTGAACCTGTCTAGCCCCAAATTACTTTAGTGAGGCTACAAACACAAATTACTTTGAAATAAACGTGTTAAGTAGCTCAAGCCAAAACTTATGCAAACCTTCAAACCAGCCTAGCCCACGTAATTCTCTCTTCCCTTTTGGCACAGCTATCAGATGTGCCGTGAAACTTAAAGTACAGAAAAAGACACCAGCAGCTGTTCAGAGATGTCTTGCAGATACCTGTCAGTGTTCCCATCTCTCTACCCCTAAGGCAGAGGGTCTCGACCCTGTTGCATTCTAGAATCACCTAGAGAACTTGAAAAGATACCTACGCTTGTGCCCTCACAGATTCTGATTTAATTTGTCTGGTCTGGGCACATGCATTGGCAGGTCTTTTGTTTTTTCTCTTTTTTTTTCCTTTTCTTTGAGACAGAGTCTCACTTTGTTGCCCAGGCTGGAGTAAAATTCACAATCTTGGCTCACTGTAATCTCTGCCTCTCCCAGGTTCAAGCGATTCTCGTACCTCAGCCTCCCGAGTAGCTGAGATTACAGGTGCACACCACTATGCTCGGCTAATTTTTGTAATTTTAGTAGAGACGGGGTTTTACCATCTTGGCCAGGATGGTCTCGAACTCCTGACCTCAGGTGATCCCACCTGCCTCAGTCTCCCAAAGTGTTGGGATTACAAGCGTGAGCCACCGCCACTACACCTAGCCAGCAGGTCTTAAATGTTCCTCAGTTGGTACTAATGTGCAGCCAGGGGTGAGAACCATTGTTCTAAAACCTCTTAAAGAAATTGGGCTGGGTGTGGTGGCTCATGCTTGTAATCCCAGCACTTTGGGAGGCTGAGGCGGGCGAACCGCAAGGTCAGGAGTTCGAGAACAGCCTGGCCAACACGGTGAAACCCCGTCTCTACTAAAAATACAAAAAATTAGCTGGGCGTAGTGGTGGGCGCCTGTAATCCCAGCTACTCGGGAGGCTGGGGCAGGAGAATCGCTTGAACCTGGGAGGTGGAGGTTGCAGTGAGCTGAGATCATGCCACTGCACTCTAGCCTGCGATAGAGTGAGAGACTCAGTCTCAAAAAAAAAAAAAATCGGAAGCAGCTCCACACCACAAAAATAAAAAACCATGAATGAGTCGAAGGAAACAGATGACGCAACCACCAACCAAACCTCATACATAATCTCCTCTACCCTCACCCATATCTCCCCACCTCCTCTTAAGGGCTCAGCTCGTCTGTCTTTTTGGGGTATCGTTGGTATCTAACCTGAGCCTCTAGGAATCCCTCTCACTGGGCTCTGTAGTGGTGGCTCCCGTAGGCACCACTCACACTATCTGCCAATGCTGAAATGGTGGAAAGAACCATTTCCCTCGGCTGGAGGAAAAGAGTCTCTGAAGGATGGATGCCTTGACTAGAAAGTGGTGGATCTGGCAGAGGAAGCAGGCCTGTTTGTCTCCAGCGCCTACCAGCCACACCACCCTTCTAGGTTCACTCCCAAACTCACTTCTCCCCTGGCACTTTCTCTTCACGGGAAGGCCTGAAAAGAATGCTGAAAACAAGTGATCTGGCTGGAATCTACCACCATGCTACTTCTCTGCTCCGGGACCTTCCGTGGCTCCCACTGGCCCACAGGATAAATTCAAATTCCTCAGCCTAGCTTCCATATTCTTCTACCACCTGACCAAACTGTCCTAACCCGTTCTTCCCATGCAAACCCTCCTACACCTAGTCAGACTGTTTACATCCTAAATATCCCTTACTTACGCTCCTCTTTTTGCTGTTCTACCTATTCAAAATCATAACAACAGCTGCAGCCACAGGCAGCAGTCCACATCATCCTAGAGGACAGCAAGATTTCTGAGGAAATTCTCATAGAATTCAGCTTGCAGGACTTCTGCCTAGCTCACTGGCCACCTGTCTGGCCACTTACAGTCCTTAATATTTCATTTAGGATATGAGGAGCAAGAGAATAACCCAAGCATCTTTGAGGCCGAGACGGGCGGATCACGAGGTCAGGGAGATCGAGACTATCCTGGCGAACACGGGTGAAAACCCCCGCCTCTACTAAAAATACAAAACTAGGCTGGGCGAGGTGCGTTTGAACCCAGCTACCGAGGCTGAGGGAGGAGAATGGCGTGAGTTCGGAGGCGAGTTTGCAGCCGAGATCGCCACTGCATCTGTGCCTGGCGATGAGCTGGAGATCTGCCCCAAAAAAAAAAAAGAATTAGTGATTACTCCTTGCTCTGGTAAGTAGTCATTATTTATTGTTGTTTCATCTGCAGATTTCCGGTGCTAGTACTTACCTTTGTTTTGTTTCAATTTTTGTGCAACCTAATAATATGCAAAAACTGCCCCAAAACAAAGGAAAACATTAAGGGTTTTCAAAGACATCTGAAGAATCATCACTATATTAACCTAAATTTTGGCAGGTGAATAAAGCCAAATGCATCTTCTTTTCAGCCACATGAAATAAATTTTATTTAAAAATCTAATTCATAGAGGACAGGCACGGTGGCTCACACCTGTAATCCCAGCACTTTGGGAGGCCAAGGCGGGCAGATCATGAGGTCAGGAGATCGAGACCATCCTGGCTAATGCAGTGAAACTCCATCTCTACTAAAAATACAAAAAAATTAGCCCGGCGTGGTGGCATGTGCCTGTAGTCCCAGCTGCTGGGGAGGCTGAGGCAGGAGAATGGCATGAACCTGGGAGGCGGAGCTTGCAGTGAACTGAGATGGCGCCACTGCACTCCAGCCTGAGTGACAGAGCAAGACTCCATCTCAAAAAAAAAAAAAAAAAAATCAAATTCATAGAATCACGTGCTTTAACTTTAGCAAAAGAAGAGACGAAGCACACATTGCAAACACACTTTGATCCCTGCAGTGAGATGAGCGTCATGATCATGCATGCTTCTCTTCTCCCTTCTCCGGGCCTTTTGAAGTCTACACTCTCAGCTGTGGGATGGTCTCCTTCCCTACCAGGAGAGCTGGTCTCCACAATGACTTCAAAGACAGCTGATGTTCCAAAGAGGAAAAACACTACAAAGAAGCACTCCAAAATCCTTTTGACCTCAAACATGACTACAGAATGGATATGGCTTTTTAAATAGCCACTTCCTGCAGCATTCTATAGTACAATGACCCTTAAATGACACCCACACAAATTACATAATTTGCTAAAATGGAAACATAGTAATTCCATCTTTATCAGAAGAAGAAAAAAAAATTTTTAATCTCAGCTCAATTAAATAGTACTTTGAGACGAGTCTCACTGTGTCTCCCAGGCTGGAGTGCAGTGGCGCTGATCTCGGCTCACTGCAGCCTCACTCGGTTCACGCCACCTCCCCGCTCAGCCCCAAGTAGCTGGGGCTGACTACAGGCTCACATCAAGGCCTCCTCGCTAGTTTTTTGTATTTTTTTTAGGTAGAGACGGGGTTTCACCATGTTAGCCAGGGGATAGTCTCTGACCTCCTGATCTTGTGATCCACCGCCTCCCCAAAGTGCTGGGATTACAGGCTTGAGCCACTGCTACCCGGCCAAATTTTGTCGTGGTTTCTTTTTGTAGACTTTTTTTTTTTTTTTTTGAGACGAGTCTCATTTGCTTCAGGTTGGAGTGTTGTGCCATCCAGCTCACTGCACGCTTCCCTCCCCTGGTTCATGCCATTCTCCTCGCCTCTACCAGCCTCCCAGGGCTGGGACTACAGGCACCACCTCGGCCACCGCTGCTTTTTTTTATTTTTAGTAGACGGGAGCCACCGCAGTTAGCCAGGATGGTCTCATCTCCCCTGACTGCAGGATCCCGGCCCGGCTCCTCGCCTCCCAAAGTGCTGCTGATTACAGGCTTGAGCCACCACGCCTCTGCCAAATAGGGATTTTGATAATTTTGTTGTTGTTGTTGCTGAGATCTGAGTCTCGGCTTGCCGCCCAGGCTGGAGTGTAGTATGCAGATCTCGCTCACTGTATTTCACCCTCCGGCTCACGCCATTCTCCTGCCTCAGCCTCCCAGCACTACAGGCGCCCGCCACCGCGCCCGGCTAATTTTTTTTTTGTATTTTTAGTAGAGACGGGGTTTCACCGTGGTCTCGATCTCCTGACCTTGTGATCCGCCCGCCTCGGCCTCCCAAAGTGCTGGGATTACAGGCGTGAGCCACCGCGCCCGGCCGATAAATAAAACCTTCACTTGTTCAATAATCCTCACAATGCCCTAAAACTGTACAAATGGATGAAGTGAACGTAATTTCAGGGAACTACCCACTACATGTTTAGCAGGCCGGAAGAGACAACAACATAGAAACTCTGATCCGCTGGAAATTATGCTTTTTCTTTGAGCTCTGGTATCTGAGGTGGCCAGCTCCTCATCCTTCACGCCCTTCGCCGGCAGTGACCTGAGTACCTGCTGGAGACTGAAGTGCTCCCTCCTAGGCCATGTCTCCTCTACCTTCCCCCTTTTCCATTGCCTCAAAGACAGGCCACCTGGGAGCCCTTCCGGAGCCTGAAAGAGGAGCTGGTCACTGTGTCATGATCAGCCACAATGTGCCATCCCTCCTCCATAGCACAGTCACAAGTCCCCAGCGGGGGACGGCACACGCTTTCCCGTCACAGAGTTCTGGAACAAAGTCCAAAGACCACTTACTAGCATTGCGGCCTAACTTCTCTGTGCTTCAGTTTCCTCATCTACAAAATCATGCCTTCAGGGTTCTGGCGAATATGAAACAAGACAGCATATTTAGAGCAGCCAGCACAATGGCCAGCTTTGTAACTGTTCGTTTTCTTCCCTGCTAAGAAAATAGCAAACACAAAGTTTCTGCAGGTTAATATATCAGGGTTCTAATCAGCAAGCACAGGAGACTGCGGCAGCACTGTGAAGAACGCCCAGAAAAAACAAAAAGCAGCCATTCTCTTTGAATATGAGAAACAATTTTATCAGTCTCTGATTTCTAAGAAGGAGTACCATGACTCCAGCCTCTGTTGTCCTAGATTCTATGCCCACTTTTGGCTAATTTTTTTCTCTGTGTTTTTCAGGTTATCCTCCATGAGCATAAATTATTTTTACAATCAGGGAAAACAATTTTTGGAAAAGTTTCTCAGTTTGCTACACATGTAATTTAAAATAAGAAATCCTGGCCAGGCACAGTGGTTCACACCTGTAATCCCAGCACTTTGGGAGGCCGAGGCAGGCGGACTGCATGAGCCCAGGAGTTCAAGACCGGCCTGGGCAACATGGTGAAACCCTGTCTCTACAAAACACACACACACACACACACACACAGACACACACACACACACACACACACACACACACAATCCAGCTGTGGTGGTGCGCGCCTGTAGTCCCAGCTATTTGACGGGCTGAGTCGGGTGGATCGCTTAAGCCCAAGAAGGATCATTTAAGCCCAGGGAGATGGAGGCTGCAGTGAGCCATGACTACACCACTGCACTCCAGCCTGGGCAATAGAGTGAGACCCTTTCTTGGAAAAATAAAATAAAATAAATAAGGAATCCTGAGTGATAAAGATTGAGATCATCTGAGCTTGGATAAGAGCCTGGTATGATAAATGCACCTTTTTTCCTCTGACAAGGGACCTTTTGGTCATTTTACTACTCATCAGTACTTTCTGTGCTAGGGAAACTGGGAAAACAGAAGATGAAAGTAAAGTAAATGAACTCTTCTTCTACTTGTATCAGGGCTGCTACAGCATTTAGTGGGAGAGAAGCTGAAACTATAGGCTGAAGTCAAGCTACAAGTCCCTACTGGTTTTAATAACGATCACCATCACTAAGGATAACATACACATAAACCTATCCTACTTAGTCTGAAAATGTTGCTGTGTCATCCTGAGACACCAGCTCCAATTTCATAACCAACTGTGAAAGTGACCACAGTATACATGCCATGCAGACATATCTTCGGAGCAGGAGGTATAACTGCTCTGCTTATGAGGCACTTACTCTCTGCCTTCTAGCCCTCAGTTTACTCCATCTCCCAACAATGTTTGGAGTGAGGCATCACTACATCTCTTATACAACAAGAACCCTGAGGCTCAGAGAGGGTAGATGCCTTAAACAAGGGCACTTGACTAGTAAGTGATGAGAATAGAACTCCGCCCCAGGTCAGTCTGACCCAGGGGCACAGTGGTTCCTACCTTCTATGCCCTTGGACACAATGCTTTCACATGCTCCAAGGTCTCATTTTGATGAAGAGAGTGCAGCTGGGCAGGCAGAACCGGTCTATCAAGTCAGGGGGAAGCTGAGAGGGTGAAAGGCAGAGTAAGGACAAGAACCCAGGCCTGGAGAACATGAGCTACTATAGCAATAGAGCTCTCAGAACACCACAACCACCTGGTTTTAATACCCCTACACTTTGCAGCCTACCTCCTACTACATGGACACAAACTGCTGGAGCTGAGTGTAATCTGAGCACCACCTAGAAGTTATGTACAAATCAGAAACTATTTTTTCTCCCGAATGTTAAGCAAGTCCCAAAATGTACTTTAGGCAGTTAGGAAGCAGCAGAAAGGAACACTTTTACAACAACATGCCTAAAGTGGACATCAGGTTTATATGGTCCTCAGCAATTTGAATAGCAGTTAATTTCAGTTGTACAAAAACGGAACAGGGTCCTCCACGAAGCTGTTTTGCTTTCACAGTGTGCTCCTGTTAAACTCCCAAAGGTACTAACAACGGGTGCACCTCAATGAGCTTCCTTCCTGTGTGTTACTCTTAAAAACCACAGAGGCTCTGGGACTCAATGGTTATAAAACCCCAATGGCTGCAGGGCCAGCAGGTTCTAGACATTAAGCTCAGTCTTTCTCAACCAGTTCAGCAGTTTGAAGAGAGCAGTGACCTAAGGTTTGATATCCAATATGGTAGCCACTATGCACAAGGGACTACTGAGCTCTTGGAATGTGGATAGGGTGACGAAGGGACTGAATTTTAGCTTAATTTTATTAGTCTAGTGGCTACAGTATCGGATAGTGCGCAATTACAGACTGTTTATTTGCAGGCACAAACACAGATATTTATGAAAATGTGGCCAGGTGCTGTGGCTCACATCTGTAATCCCAGCACTTTGTGAGGCTGAGGAGAGCGGATCATCTGAGGTCAGGAGTTCGAGACCAGCCTGGCCAACATGGTGAAACCCCGTCTCTACTAAAAATACAAAAATTAGCCAGGCGTGGTGGCAGGCGCCAGTAATCCCAGCTACTCTGGAGGCTGAGGCAGGAGAATTGCTTGAACCCGGGAGGCAGAGGTTGCCGTGAGCCGAGATCGCATCACTGCACTCCAGCCTGGGTGACAGTGAGACTCCATCTCAAAAAAAAAAAAAAAAAAAAGATATTGATGAAAATGAAAGCATACTGGCTGGGCACAGTGGCTCACACCTGTAATCCCAGCACTTTGGGAGGCTGAGGTGGGTGAATCACAAGGTCAGGAGTTTGAGACAAGCCTGACCAATATGGTGAAACTCCGTTTCTACTAAAAAAATACAAAAATTAGCTGGGCGTGGTGGCGCGTGCCTGTAATCCCAGCTACTCAGGAGGCTGAGGCAGGAGAATCACGTGAACCTGGGAGGCAGAGGTTGCAGTGAGCTGAGATCGTGCCACTGCACTCCAGCCTGGGCAACAGAGCGAGATTCCATCTCAAAAAAAAAGAAAGAAAGAAAATGAAAGCACACTAAACATAGTGTGTTATGACTTACTTTTTCTCTCACTTAATATAAGATGGATCTCTTTCCATAACAATACATTTGGGATTTTATTTTTAATTTCTTTTGGAGATGGGGTCTGGCTCTCTTGCCTAGGCTGGAGTGCAGTGGTGCGATCATAGCTCACTGCAGCCTTAAACTCCTGGGCTCAAGTGATCCTCCCACCTCAGCCTCCCTAGTAACTGGGGCTATAGGCATGAGCTACCATGCCTGGCAGATATTATTTTTAATGTCTGTATCTGTGCTGCTCAGTATAGCAGCTATAAGCAATATGTGGCTACTGAGACCTGATATGTGGCTACTCCCAATAGAGATATGCTGTACTTGTAAAATACACACCAGATTTCAAATGCTTTTATGACAAGAGGAATATAAAATATATTAATTAAAAAAAAAATACAGGGTCTCACTCTGTTACCTAGGCTGGAGTGTAGTGGTGCAATCATAGCTCACTGCAGCCTCCACCGCCTGGGCTCAAGGGATTCTTCTACTCAGCCACCTGAGTAGCTGAGACTACAGGTGTGCACCACCACACCTAACTTTTTTTTTTTTTAAGTTTTGTAGAGACTAGGTCTTGCTATGTTGTTTAGGCTGGTCTTGATCTCCTGACCTCAAGTGATCCTCCCTCCTCAGCCTGCCAAAGTGCTGAGATTACAGGCATTAGTCACTGAAGGTAGCATAGTAATAATTTTTACAATGATTGCATGTTGAAATTATAATATTTTGGATATACTGGGTTAAATATAATTAAATTAATTTCACCTGTTTCTTTTTACTTTTTTAATGTGGCTACTAGCAAATGTAAAGTTACATACGTGGCTAGCATTATATTTCCATTGGACAGCACTGCCCTAAGGCCTCTGTTGTATGTAGTGAATTAACTCCATCCCTATGTAGCCAGAATGGAAGAACTGAGAAGATGGTCACACAAATCATTATCTGGTTCTGTGGTTCAGAAGGGGAACACTAGCTCATCCTCTTTCAACCAATGCATAGTGGAGCCATCCATCAGGTCCACTACTCTGCAGGTCCTGACAACAGATCAGCTTAGGGATGGCTGCCAACTCTTACCTCTTTCATTCAAAGTTCACTAGTCAGCCGGGTACGGTGGCTCACACCTGTAATCCCAGCACTTTGGAAGGCAGAAGTAGGTGGATGACTTGAGGTCAGAGTTCGAGACCAGCCTGACCAACATAGCAAAACCCCATCACTACTGAAAAAACACAAAAATTAGCCGGGCGTGGTCACACATGCCTATAGCCCCAGCTACTTGGGAGGCAGGAAAATCACTTGAACCCGGGAGGTGAAGGTTGCGGTGAGCCGAGTTTGCACCACTGCACTCCAGCCTGGGCAACAGAGTGAGACTCAGTCTCAAAAAAACAAAACAAAACAAAGTTCACTAGCCTCACAGAAACCTTCATTCTTGCCCTTTTTGTACCTCATTTTCTTCAACTAAAAAATTGGGATAATAACACATGCAATTCAAACTATCATGAAGGTAAAACAAAAATCTAGAAAAGTTTGGCAACTTCTTATAAAGTTAAAACATACATTTAGCCTACCAATCAGCAATTCCATTCCTAGGCATTCACTTAGGAGAAATGAAAATATATATCTACACAAAGACTTTACCCAAATATTCATGGTAGCTCCATTCATAATAGCCCCAAACTGGAAACAACCCAAATATCTACCAACTGGTGAATGGATAACAAAATAATGTTAAATCCATACAATGGAATACTACTCAGTAATAAAAAGAAACACATAACATCATAGAAGAATTTCAAAGCTTTACGTTAAGTGAAAGAAGCCAGACCAAAAAAAAGACTTTATTGTATAAGATTCCACTTATAGATAATATTCTATTAATAGAAAGGATGAAACAATGGTAACAGAAAACAGATCAGTAGTTCCCAGGGACCAGAAGGAGAGCAGGGTCTGCAAAGGGGCACCAAGGAAACAACTGGAGTGATGGAAGTGGGTGTGCATATATATATTTGTCAAGATTTATCAAATTGTTTACTTAAAATTGGTAAATTTCATTGTATGTAAATTTTACTTCAACAAAGTTGACCAGAAAGAGAAACAGAGAGAGAAAGAATTATCTAATCCCTTGAGCCCAGGAGTTCGAGACCAGCCTGGGCAACATAGTGAGACCTTGTCTGTATGAAAAATGAACATGGCCGGGCATGGTGGCTCACACCTGTAATTCCAGCACCTTGGGAAGCCGAGGCAGGCAGATCACTTGAGGTTAGGAGTTCGAGACCACCTCGGCCAACATGGTGAAACCCCATCTCTACTAAAAATACAAAAAAATTAGCTGGGCATGGTGGCACGCACCTGTAGTCCCAGCTACTCGGGAGGCTGAGGAAGGAGAATGTATTGAACCTGGGTGGCAGAGGTTGCAGTGAGCCGAGATCGCGCCACTGCACTGCAGCCTGGATGACAGAGCCAGACTCTGCGCCCCCCCACCCCACCCACCCAAAAAAAGGACACAATTAGCCAGGTGTGGTGGCGCGAGGCTGTGGTCCTAACTACTCAGGAGGCTTAAGTGGGAGGATCGCTTGAGCCCAGAAGTTTGAGGCTACGATGAGCCAAGAGCACACTACTGCACTCCAGCCTGGTGACAGAGTGAGACTCTGTCTCAGAAAGAAAAAAAAAAAAAAAAAAAAAGAAAAAGAAAAAAGAAAAATAATTATAGAATTACTATAAAGCACTTGGCTTGGCATATAGTGAATGCTTAAACAATGTCATCTATTATGACAAGTAACACTCCCCTTTCAGTATTACTCAAGGTGTCTAAAACTAAACTTAGACTCATCATCTTCCTGGGAAAACCAGCTACCCTTCATCTACCTTGTACTACTTCTCTAATCATTCCCTGGTGTCTCTGTTTCCCTTGTGGCCTCTACTTGGCAGACTTTTCCTCTATTGTGTTCCTCCCCTCTCCCTGCCATAGACCTGAGCTGTGGCCTCTCTAACTTCACTGTTCCATTAGCATCCTTGACTCTCTTCTCTCCTTCCTTCACCCTTTCCACTGCACCTTGCACACAGACAGTAAATTAAGCTTCCTAAAATGCCACTTTTATGAGCCACACATCCACCCAAACCCCCTCACTGTTGTTCAGATTCCTTAGCCTGGCATCTAGGAAGCCCCACAATTGGCTCTAATCTTCCTTTTCTGTCTTTTACTCCACACCAGAATCTTCCCCAATAAACTCAGTTGGAATGAATGAACAAACAAAAGCAGGAACCAAGTCTGTCTTGCTTAGACCTGTACCCCAAGTGCCTAGGCCATGCCAGGAACACAGGGCATACTTATAGCAGTATCTGCTGAATGAACTAATGAACTCCTGAAGTCTACAAATGCAACCTTGGCCTTAGAGAAGAATCATTCTTCAGATTTTTAAACTGAGATCCTTATGGTGGGTTACTAAGAGTTTGTAAGAGGATGAACAGCGAGGGGCCCCAGAAGGTGTTTCAGGATTTATGTGTTAAAGGCTATAAAGCTTTTGTGTCTACTTTTTAAAAATAATAACTTAAATATCAATAAAACAATAACATAAATATTTTTTCCCTCGGCCGGGCGCGGTGGCTCAAGCCTGTAATCCCAGCACTTTGGGAGGTCAAGACGGGCGGATCACGAGGTCAGGAGATCGAGACCATCCTGGCTAACACGGTCAAACTCCGTCTCTACTAAAAAATACAAAAAACTAGCCGGGTGAGGTGGTGGGCACCTGTAGTCCTAGCTACTTGGGAGGCTGAGGCAGGAGAATGGCGTGAACCCAGGAAGTAGAGCTTGCAGTGAGGGGAGATCGTGCCACTGTACTTCAGCCTGGGCGACAGAGCAAGGCTCTGTCTCAAAAAAAAAAAAAAATACAAAAAACTAGCCGGGCGAGGTGGCGGGCGCCCGTAGTCCCAGCTACTCAGGAGGCTGAGGCAGGAGAATGGCATAAACCCGGGAGGCGGGGCTTGCAGTGAGCTGAGATCTGGCCACTGCACTCCAGCCTGGGCGACAG